>NC_087086.1:25484906-25784906 GCF_036172545.1 Culicoides brevitarsis | reverse complement strand
TAGCTTGTCATAAAAGTCACTAAAAGGGATTGTAATTCGACGGCGGAAACGAAAAATAATTTTTCACGAGTGCCACTCTGATTTAATAAATAACGGCACTTTTGTAAATAGCCGGCTATAAAACACTTCGAGTGTCCTACTACTCGCATTTTTGCTTATCGCGACTTTTAAATCGAAAAATTCCACTCCTCTTTGTTATTGGACGTGGGGCAGTGTGGGGCATAATAGACGACCATTAACACAGTCATAAATCGGATTTTAATGCAAATTTTCCATTTACAATGTCTTGCGATGGCGCTTATGATTATTTTTTGTACAAATTTTGACGAACGGAGTCAAAAGTGGGACAAAATCGGATTATCACAGTTGTTTTTTACAACCGGCAAACCCTAAAAGGGTGGAAAAGGGTTGAAATCGAGCTCAAGGCATTACGTAACGTCGTCTACTATCGATCTATTTCCAAAAAATATCGAGGGACAATGGCCTATTTATTCGTGCGGCGTAGACAAAGACAACAAAAAATCACTTCATAGGGCAATGTCTTCGGCGAACGTCTCGCAAACAACCTCATTTTCCGGCTGGCACACACAAAAACCACCTTTGTTTGTCATTTTTGCCGCAAAAAGAAGTGGGTTGCATGCAAGCCGCCCTCCTCTCCCTCATTTATGGCGTATTTGTACTTCCGTTAAATTTCCTTCGTAATTATTATTTATTCGTCGTACAGCGGCGGATCATATCACTCGTAAATACCTTTTAATTTTTTTTGTTGCTGCGAGACAAGAAACGAGTCATGCTACCGCGATTTAACGAGAACACTTATTTTCAATGTCTTGATTACTGAAGAAGCGTGCAAAAGTACAAAATAATAGCAAAAGTCATTATGGAACATTACTGAGCCGCGTGATGTAATGTTGTTGATGATACAAAAGAAAAAATATGAAAAGAAAGAAATTTGTTAAGAAAAAAGGCTCAAATCACATGCAAAACTGTATTAACCTACTTTTTAGCCGTTATGCAGGTAAAATTGTTAATTGTTTTGTAAATGTCTCGTCTTGCGAAGCGTGTGCTCTACTATCGCATTTTTAAGCTAAGACAACATTCTGACACGGAACGGATGGTAATTGATTGGCGGTGGTTGTGTAAGTTTTAATTTAGAGGCAGGGGAAATTACGCGAATTGTCTGTCGATGATGTTTGTTTGTTAATGAGGTGAAGAACTTTTCAGTTTTATTTATTTATTTGCACTTTTAACTTACAGACATTTATTTCAGTAAAAGTCGTATCAAGAGTTACTAAAAATGTTGAACTTTGAACCTTTATTGCAAAGACAGGACAGGATTTTATTTTGCCAAAGAATAAAAAATAATGGGTGCATTCAAGATTGCTCATCGATGGACATCAATGATTTTTTCCAAAAAATTTTTCCTCGAACGCGTTCAAGTTAAATAAAATGAACTGTAGAATTTATTAAAAAACATCAAAAATCGTTAAAATAAAACATAAAAGTAAAAAATATTCATCAAAAAAACACATTTATGATGGAAAAAATATATCAGAAAAAAATCATGATGGAAGCGATGAGTGATCTTGAATGCACCCAATTTTTCGGTTGTGTGACTTTTTTTTTGAATAAAAAGTGTCTAAGCTCTAAACTGAAATTTTGCAAATAGATATTAAATCATCACACAAAACACATAAATATTTATAGAAAATTTTAAAATTTTTGGAAAAAAAATTCTGAAAATTGGATTTTGTTAATTGTTTTGGTTAGAAGAATCGGAAATAGTTTTTTCTAGACTATTTAAAGCGTCAATACTGAATAAAAAGATAACGGAAAGACAACGGAGAGACAACAGAACCATAACGCGAAAGATTGTTTCGTGTCTCTTGATGGCTATATATTTTGTATCCAATACTTCGAATTATTTCTCTCATAAATTGGGAGCCGCTGCTTTACGGTACGAAATTGGAGTGGCGCAAAACAATAGTGAATTGACTTGGGGACATTGAGGATATCCATACGGATCCAATCCGAATCTAAAAATAGCCCGAATCTTTCTCGACGATAGCCTTGCGCCGAATGAAAAGGTTATTGCGTTTAGAGACTATAATGACAGAACTAAGTTCATTGTGCCCACTTATAAAAATTCCGGCTTCCATTAGCGAGTGATGAGCCGTCATGAGAACATAAATAAGAGAATGCATCACTTCAATGTTATGTATTACATATTTAGTTATGAAAAAACATTACATGGGAAATGCTTTTATTTAGTGTTACATTTAGTTGCATTAACAATAAAATATGAAGAGCCACTCTTGTTAGTAGAAGAACTGGATTTTGAGCAACAAAAACTTTCGATTCAAGGACCGACTATGGAAGTTCTTCTTCTATCTCTGTGAAGTTTTTCAGAAAAATAAAACTCACTACCGTTATTATCAGACATAATTGGGATTGAAAAAGATCGGTTTAACTGCAAGTATTTTGAGGTATGCAAAGCTGACTATTATCATTCAGGAACACTCCCCGAAGTAGACTCAAATCTCGTCATTTACCATTGGCTACAGCAGCAAATTTTGTTGAAATTAACTTCCTTCCGGACAAAGAATGGAAATACTGCTGGACTGTGGAAGGAAAATCGTCACCCATTTTCAAAGCCAGACAAAACTAGAGATTTAGAGAAGCCCGAAAAATAATGAGCCATATTTTATTCGATTGTCCATTGATGAAGTCCGACTGGCCTTCTGGATTATCATGGCTTAAAAACCTTGTTATTTGAAATTTAATGCATTGATACTTTTTTATATTGACCATACGATAAATAAATATGTAAATAGGGCACCTTCATCTTTTCAACCTTGAGGAAAATTGTTCATCATCACAAAAAAATAAATCAATGATTCCTTTAATTTGGCTTTTCTCTTTTACAATTTTCATTTTCTAATAAAGTTGTTGGATAATGATGATCAGACGCTTTTTTGTCAACTTTGGATCCTTGTTAAATGATTTGGATCAATTAATTTAATGAAAAATTATTTTTTAAGAACAAAATCTTAAGTTTCGGGATGTTGAAAATTAATTTTAACTTCACAATAAAATTGTTTCGATTTAATAGGTAATATTCATATTTCTAGAAGTTTAAACTTTATTAAAAAATATGTTTTGAGTGATATTTTTGACGTCATTTAAACATAATGTTCGTGATTCAATTTTTTTTTCACTAATCAAAAAAAAAACTTTTATAAACCTTACAAACAATTCCAAAAACTCGAAAAATTCGCGAAACTTTCAAGGTTCCTTTGATTCTTTTAACCACAAACAATAATTCCAAGTTCACATGAACGAAAGTCGTATAAAAAAATTATTCGAATCGAAAATCAATTCTTTAGTCTATAAAATAACAAATCAACTCTTTTTTTACTATTTTCAGAAAAGACAATCAACAAATGTTCAACACATGAACTTTCCACCGAGAAAAAAATAAATCCTTAAATAATTGAATGTGGTGTCATGTCAATATTTTTCTCATTAGCGACTGATAAATATCGTTCGTCATTATCTGATAAAATTAAACTTTTAATGACTTGGAACTTTTTTTTCCAGCCGTTCCCCATCCTGCTCTATTTTTTGTTATTGTTCACTTGGTTAATGGCCTTCCTTTGAGTCACCTGTGTATTCATATTCGATAAACACTTAATTTCAAGAAAAATTATTAGTAACCTTGATGATAAATAATATTTTTTTTACTACTATTCATTATTTCGTTTAACACACCCATCCGTTCAATAATCGTTTTTTTTATCCAAAGCCCTTCTTTTGTTCACTTTCCCACCCAGATCATTTTGCGTTTCTGTTCACGAGTAACAATGATGATAATAAAATGATTATATTCATTAAAAAAAAAGCTACATCGATAAATAAGTAATAAAAGTTAAATCATCGAGACAGGTACACGACCCTCTTCAACAATGACGCCACTGACTGTTGATGATAGCTCGACGACGAGGAAAGTTATTGCCTTTCACGAAGCAAAAACTTGTTCGGAGAACTATTTGTAACTGTTGACAAGTTCTAATTTTATTATAGGTTTTTTTTTTGTCGGAGCTGTGTTCAAACATAAATACCGTGAGAGACAAGATATGTTCGGGAAAATTTACAAGGATCAATATCGCAAAAGGTACCGCGCGAGCTCAATTCGAATTTTTTGTATTTTTTTTTTCAACAACATGACTTTAATGGCTGTGAGTCATGCAAGTTTGTTTCGTACCCGGTGTTTTTGCCTCCTTTTGATTAAAAGTAAAATGTAAAATGTAGTAATCGAGCTGTGGTGGGCGTTTTTTGAAGACCTAAACATGAGCCTTGGAATAATATTATATTTTTTTAATTTTTTAAATAATAATTTAATTTTCATAATATACTTCGACTATCAGAATTATTTTCTTAAATAATTGAACTATATTCAAAAATTTTTTTAATATTTTTTTTTTCAAATAATTATTGTTTTATTAATAATAATTATTGACTGACTTAAAATTTTAATTATTTTATTTATTTTTGAACAGCTATATCGAGCAGAGGTGAATATTTTTTTAAATTTTTGTTCGAAATCAAATTGTAATTTTTCTAATTTTATTTAACAGCTCCGATTGTACCGCACAAGAAATTGTCAACAATAGGTGAGATTTTTTTTTTGTTTTTTAATTTGTCCTTTTGACAATAATATTTTAATTTTTTTTTGTTTAATTTTTTAGATGAGTCGAGTGCAGATGAAGAAGAGAGTAAGATAATAGCTATTTTTTACAGCTCCATTGGAACCGCGCAAGCAAACGAAATCAAAAGGTAAGTATTTTATTTTTAATTTTGTCCATATGATTATTTTAATTTTTTTTTTGTTTAATTTTTTAGATCCGTCGACTAAAGGTACATCGAACAAAGGTTTTGAACTGCTTGTCATTTGTTTTCTTATTAATTTTATTTTTTTTCTTATTTTTAAATTTAGAACAAACTATTTTCAAAAGGGTAACTCGCCAGCAAACTAAACTTTAGTTAATAATCGTTATCATCACCACAGTTTTTTACGTAAATATTTCCGTATATGTTGACTTAACCAAAAATAATGTTATTGATGTAAACTATTAATGAATAAACAAAGTTTGATACTATGAGTAGTTAAAAAAAATATGGTATATTGATTTCTTCGTATCAACATCCTTAACATTTTTTAAATGACAAAAGCATTTTCCAAGTTAATTTTTATCATAATTATGTATTTTTTATTTATTTAATAAAGTACGGCTTCTTTGAAATAGACTTGTTTAAGTCAAATATATTAATTATTTTTAGCAAAAATCTTATTTTTTGTAATAAAAACTAAAAACCAATAAATTAAAATTTTTACAAATGCATTTAATAAATCAAAATTTAACATTTTATTGAAAAACTCGCACAATTACTTTTTATTCGTATTAATTCCCAGTTTCATAGCGTGTTTCATAGTGTCTTAAATTTATTCTTAATAGTTTGAAATTATTTTTCTTAAATATCTTAAGTTACTTCTTATAATTATTTTTTTAAATAAAATATATGTCTTAAATGTCCAAATGAAGACTTGAATTTTCATTCATGAGAATTTATTTTTTATGTTTACGACGATAGACATTTCCGATGTTGGAGATTTCCAATTTAAAGTATCGAGATTTCTGCCCTATTTTATAAATAGTTTTTATTTTAATGTTTTATTTCACCAAAAATTAAAAACTGATTAGTTTCAAAAATATTGTTTTACCAAAAATTATTTTTGATTATTTAAAAAAAAAAAATATTTTTTTATGTGTTATTTTATTTATTTTTTTAAATTAATTAATTAATTTTTAAATTATGTGTTTTTAATATAATTATTTTCTATGATTTTTCTAAACAAAAATTTATTATTTTATTTTCATTTACTTTGTTTATTTTTTTTTTTAAACAATTTCTTCTGGCAATATATTGTAATGTTCCATATTATTTTTCCAAGGCTCGCCTTAACTACATGTTGTTATCATATGCTAATAAGTCTGCCTTAAAGGGCGGAAAATGGGCACTTTCTTAAAAATTAATTCTGGGAACGGGAACGTTTTTGCTAAGAAATCACTTTTGACCCATTTTAAAATTTCACCTGCAGCACTTTAACCGGAAACGAGTTAAATTCGAAATCGAAAATGCAAAAAATGGGTAAAAAGCGTGACAGAAATAGAACATTTCAACAAATAAAATGTATAAATAGGCCATCAATATTGGATTCCTTCACCGCACACAACAATATTATTTCATTTGTTCGATATGTACCTAGGTCATGTCATGTCAGTCTCAATTACAAAAATATTCTCCTAATGACTGACAACAACCTTAGCTCATTTGTTTTTTTATTGGATTTTCATGTAAATTTCCCCGAAAAATGAATTTTACTTACATTTCCTTCGCGAGCTTTCCATGGATTCGTTTTGGTATCCGTCAAATTTTTGTTGAGAATGTTGCTGCTGTTGTTGTTTAAGTTTTTATTCATCATGTGAGGACGGGAATTTTCATCGTTTGTCGAATTATTGAAAAGTTTCGATTCGCGTCTTTGTCGATCGGCAATGTGGCCATTATTAAAGTCATCGACGATATTCTCGGGTGGTCGATAGACACTTTTGTTTAGCTTAAAATACGTCCATGGTCGTGGCAGGTCCTCTTGATGGCGATAAATGTCCCATTTATTGAGCTCCTCTTCGGTCGGTCGCGTCAAACGGATCGAGGTATAAACACGCGGAGTAGTTGCCACGATTGCTGCTGAACTACAACTGCCGTCAGTTTCGCAGTTACTGCCAATATTTATCAAATTCTCCGTCAAGACATGCGCTTTGTGGTTGTTATTGTTATCATCGAGACAGGTTGCAGCTCGGGAGTTGTTATTGTCGTCAGGAATGTCGGGTTTTGATTCGTCATGAGGCCATCCGAGCTCTTCCTTGTCTTTTTCGATGCTTTGACGGATGTACGCGAGATATTTCTCAATTTCGTCCAGTCGTTTCAGCATTTTTGCGGAGTTTTCATTAAATTTTCACAGAAAATTGAAGAAACTTTGGTCACGACGCGGAACAGGTGGTTTTGGTAGTGCATTATTTTTTGATGGAATTTACAAAAATTGGATTTCGGGAGTTGTTGACAGTCTGTCTGTGTATTAAAATCACCTAAAATAAGATTTTTTGGATTAGAAATGTGTTCAAATAACTAGAAAAGACATTTTTAATGCAAACCAAGAAGTAAAAAAGCATTTTATGCGAGAAATTCAGCAAAAATATTGATTTTGATTGAGAAATACGCTTTTGTTTAAGAATTTCGACGACTTTCGATTGTTTTTGTTCTTGAAATTCCCACCCCCAGAAGGCGCAACTGTTGAATATTTGAATTTTTATCTAAAACTAACAAGTTTTTTTTTAAAATTCATTAAAATCAGCTTTCAGATACCGAAAACAGCCCTAAAAAGATAAAAAATGATTAAAATTTGATTAAAGATGAATTTTTCATAAATTTAAACAATAAATGGAGACGCCTTGTTATTCACAAAAATTTTTCCCTTCAATTTCTCCTTTAAATCTCCTCCAAAAAAGGACTTGCGCCGTAAAAATCTCGTTAGTTTGCCAAATTTTCCGTCAGAGTTCAGCAAACTCCCCCTCAAAAAACGGAAAATTCTGCTGCTATCACATGATTTTTGTGGCCTAGATTTTAGTTTTCTGCGAACGTTCAACAGGCAATGACTTTCACAACATTTTTGCGCTTGGAAAAGTCCCACGATTTTTGCATACACTTCAAACGAACCAAAAAAAACAAGCAGCCGCAGCAGGTACAAAAAGCGCACACATACGTCGCACGTCAATGGGAGAAAAATATATTTCTACAGTGTTTTGTTTTTTTCTGGTCCGAGTGTATATTTAGTAGAAAAGTAGCTGCTATGCAAAAGTTCTCTCTCGCTACTGGCACTCATCAATAATTTAAACATCCGCTTTTTCTGTAATTCTAAACATGTTGTTTTCATATTCTGTCTCGGTGGGAAAATGTGGCCTTTTTTTAAGGTTTAAAAAATTTTCCAAGGATTTATTTTATTTTTTTAAAATTATTTTGATTTTTTTTTTGAAAAAAAAAACTTTTTTTTTGAATTTGCTCAAAATTTGAGAAAGTTTTTTATGAAAATTTATAGGAAATATCTTTAAAATATTCTCAGAAAAAAATTTCAGATTTTTATTTTTTTATGTTAAGATTTAGGCGAATAAATTCAGGGGGAAAAATAAATTAAATTTAAATATTTTTGACAATTTTTGGATTTTTTTTTTTGAAAAATTGCTGTTTACGTTAAAATCATACAAAAAACAAAATAAATTGGCTTTAATCAGACGTTTCCAATTGAAATGTAGAAAAAAAAAATTTTTAAAATTACAAACAAAAAATTAAAAAATAAAATTCTCCCCTTCCCCTTATGAAAATCCTCATGGGACAAAAAATGAAAGTATTAAAATTATTCGCCATAATTTAATTTAATTTTTTTTTCAAATATTCAATGTTTTTTTAAATTTTATTTTTTTTAAATCGGAAGGTTTTTAAAATTTTTATCCATTTTTTTTTTATTTTTTTACAAAAATTTTATTGAATTTCTCAAAAATAAAAAAAATGGATTAGAAAATTTTAAAATTTAAAAAAAGGCCTTAATAACTTTTAGTTAAAAATTTTGTAAATTTAATAATTAAATTAACTAATTAATTTTTTATTAAAATAATTCTAGAAAAAAAAATATTTTAGTTTATTAAAAAAAAGTAAAACTTTTAAAATTTACCTTATAAACACTAAAAAAAAATTAGAAATTAAAGAAAAAAAATAAAAAAAATCCTATGAAAATTCGAAGCACCTTAAAAAAAGTCCACATCGTTCAGCTAGGACTCTGTTTATATTTGCTTCGTACCTTCTTTTTTCTGCATATCAAACAGACACACATATGCTCCAATTGAAATTGATGTACTTTTTACATATTTATTTTTGTTGTTTTTGCTCCTCGCTCGAATGCTCGGACGAAGGAGACCATCTGTCGGAAAAAGTGGAAGAAATGCGTATCTTTGTCCGGTCTTTTATTTATCAGCAGCAGCAGCAGCAAATACAGCAGGAAAAACTAAAATTGATCGGTTATCCGCACACGTTTTAAATATTTTATACGGAAATGGATACGAACATTTATTTTCTTTTAGCTTCCACTTTTTTTTTTGTCGTCTCAATTTCTTTCGGGTTTTATCTTTCATGAATGAAATCTGAGCGAGAGAGAGAGCGCAAAGATATTGACAAACAAATTTTTAATTAAATAAATGCGATTATTTTTTGCTTTTTGCGAACTTTTTGCCTTTTCGGTCTCTCTGTTTTGTTGACTGATTGGTTCATTGAGACAGAAACATCCATTAAGAAAGTGGGAGTAGAAACGAAAAACACCGAAAAAAAAGTTTTGTGCCATCAACATCATTACTCTTTTCCGTTTCTTTTTCGTCTTCTTCTGTCTGTTTGTTTGTGTGTGAAAATTCGCAAGAAATTCGAAAGAAAAAGTAAGTCAGTCTCAAGTCAATGAAAGACAGATAAAAACTTTTTTTACCCGATAATTTTGTGTGTGAAAAAGTTGACTATTGTCTAGCGTCCCGTACTTGGCAACGTGGGAAAAATTGTGCAAAATTCGGAATTCTCTTGTCGACTTTTAGGTGTTGATGCGGAATAAGTGGATGTCGGCTGGAAGAATTGCTCGTGACAGGCATGACGTGAATTCCGCTGCAAGAATCGATGCGACTGAAAGCGACACCTGCAACGCTCTCACCGTTCTTTTTGCCTTTTATTCGGCTTCCACATACAAAAAAAAAACTTAAATCAACAGGCATTTCATTACTTTTTACGTTTATACACCTATTTTGGTCTATTTATCATTTCAAAACGGGAAAAAAATAATAATAAAAGTATAGAGCTTTGTCTTTTCTCTCTGCATTGTGCGATGCTTTCGTTGTTGGTTGGTTGCCTTTTCATCTCATTTTCAGTTAACGCCAAGGAAACAATTCTCCCATTTTACCGGCACACACAACAGCGTTCCGTAACGTTGCAAACTCATTAAATATATCTCCTCGCTGTATTCATTCATCATCTTTTGCTTCATATTTTTCGTTGATGCTTTTGTTTGTTGGGCGTTTCGCGAAAAAAAGTTACGTTTTCATGTGCAAGTGTTCAGGGATCCTAAAAATAAAAATAAAATTTTAATTTTATTGAATGAGGTACAATAAAAATTAAAATAAACCACGAACTAATGTGCCAAATGGTAAATTGGCATTTTCCCAAAAAGTGGGTTTTTGTCTTAACATCTTAAAATGAGGTAAAATTGGGCTAAAATTAAATTGAAAAAAGAGACAAAAAATATTTTAAAATTAAAAATGTATAAAAATAACTTTAAAACTCAAATTAATTAATTTAATTCAATTTAAATTTTCAAATATTTAATTATATAAAAATTTTTATTAAAATTTTCTAAAACAAAAATATTTTTAATTAATTTTTTTTTATATTTATATAGAGAAACAATGTTTAGAAAAATTAAAATCATAATAAAAAAAAACATAAAAATAAAAATTTTATTAAAATTTAATTTATAAACCGATAAAGGTGAAAACATTTTAAATTTTCTCCTAAATATTTTTTTTTGAAAAACAACAAAATTGATTTTTTTTAAATTCCGAATCTTAACTATATTTTAACTTCCGAGTCATTTTTTTTAAATTAAAAAATAAAAATTTAATTAAAAATTACTTTATTAAATAAAAATTAAAAAAAAAAATCATTCCATTTTGATTTTTAAAATTGATGATCAAAAATTAGAAAAAAAAACTTTTTATAATAGGTTTTTATAATAATTTTTTAAAAGAAAAAAATTAAAAATTTAGACTGGAATTATAAACTAAATTTTTTATTGATTTTTATTACATTTTATTTAAATAAAAATTAAAATTAAATAAAAAAAAAAAATAAAAATCTTTCATATAATTAAAAAAAAAACTTTGAAGTCAGCAAACAGAATTGTTTGAAAAATATTTAATTGTGAATAAAACAAAGGGCTTTTGTTATTAAATAACTTACCTCGATGAGTTTTTCTCTTGAAATTTTATGTTTTTCTCATTGCGTTGCTACAGCCCAGAATTTTCCGCTTTAAAGTCCCACAAAAACGAACAACAAAAGAGATTTTTGTGACAAGAGAATTTTTTTTTCCTAAACAAAATATATACTTTATTTTAGCTCCGTAAGTAAGGCACGAGGTAAAACGAGAAGACAGGTAATAAGCAAAAACTATTCATTTTATGTACGCGATTAAATTGTTTGTTGAGATAAATTTGTATGAAAATAACAATAAAAAAAGTACTTTATGGCAGGAAATAACTAGAGCGCTTCTATTCGTAGGTGACTTATTTCTATCTTAAAAGGATCGCAACACAGACAGACCCTTTTTAACACTTTTTTCACGAAATAAAGAAAGAAAAAACAGCAAAAGAGAATGAGAGAAAAATGCATCGCGCGCACTTTATAACACCGCAATAATATAAAATATTATCTCGAAATCTAGAGCAGACATTATAATATTTATCGTTGTTGTTGTTTGCTCTTGCTTTCTCTCGGCTGTGTGGAAAAGGCGATGCCATGGTTTTAACTTAAATTCTCCACGACGACGACAGCACCGACGACGTTCCATGCCCATTTTTAAAGGATTTTTCGTGTGCATCGTACGGCTTCTCGTGTAGAACTGATTTATTTCAAAGCCGCATCTCTCCTTATTCAACGTCTTTTGATTTCATCAGGGCATTTGTTGATAGGAGGAAAAACATAAATCAAAAAGGGAACGAAATCTCAAAACTTCATCAAAAGAAAACGCAAGAAAAAAAACTGGAGAAGAGAGAGAACGAGCAAAAAGCGATCCTGAATATTAATATTCTAATTCAGAGTAACAGCAGTGAAGGACAACTGTGGATACGTAACGTCAGATGAAAAAAGATCAAAATGAAATTTAGAAAAATAATGGATATTAATGTCAATCCCATGACAATTTTTTTCTGCTCTTCTTTATGTTTGGTGTGCCCGTGCCACTACCTTCCACCCACACACTTACAATCAGACACAAACTCGCTCTCAACAAAAACTTTTCATTCAATACGAAAACCAGGGCCGAAAATTTAGTTCGGTCAAAAGTCAACATTTCAAAAAAAAAAAAAAATAAATAAATAAATAACACAAAAATTATTTTCGTAACAAAAATAAATTTTAAAGTAGTTTTTCAATTATTAATTTTTTTTTTTTTTTGATAAAAAAAAATAATTAAAATTTCTTCAAATTTTCCGATAAATTTTTTTTTTCAAAAATAAATATGATATTTCTAAAAAAAAAAATTATTATTAATAATAATAAAATATTAATTTTTTTAAGCTTTATTAATTTTTTTTTTAATTTTCCGAAAATAATTTTTTCAGAATTTTTTTTTATTAAAATTTTAATTTAAAAAAATATCAGAAATTTACTCTGAACTTAAAAAAAAATTTAAGATTTTTAGATCAAGTTATTGAATTTAATTTTTCTATTTATTTTTTTGTGAAAATTTAAAAAAAGTATTTAAAAAGCTTAAATAGCAAAAAAAAATATTTTTTTTTTTATTTAATTAAAATTTATTAAAATTAATTTATTTAATTAATTTTTTCCCAAATTTTTATTAAAATTGTTTTAATCGACAAATTGATTAACTTCTAAAAAAACCTCAAAAAAAAGCTCAAGATCGTTAAGTCTTAAGTAAAAAATAAAAATCAAAAGAATTTTCGGCCCTGTAAATAGCACCATCATCATCAGAGATAAATCTCAACAATTTAATTTTTTCCTCGTAGAAGTAAATTTTCAGCAAAAAGTACGAAAAAGATGAATGAATAAAGTGATTCACAAAAAAAAAATAAACAAACGATATTCATTACGAGACTTTTACAAAGTCATAACGCATGACAAAGTATCTAGGTGTCGAGATACGCACGCCGCAAATAAAAAGCATGGAAGAGGGTGGAAAAGCAAGATTGACAAGAGAAGAGTCAACCTCATCAAGTAACGATGTAAGGTAGGTAAGTGATTCAAAAGTAATTGATGTTGTTTTCCCTCTCGTTTTGTTTCTTTTTTTTTTTTTGCAGAAGTGGAAGATAAATGAGAAAAGTTTTGAACATTTTTTTGCTGTCGGTTTTTTTTTTCGTGGAACGAATTTTACTATTGGCCTCCACTTAAACTGATGGAAAAGGGATAAATTCATTTTTCAAACTTTATCTGCAGACCCGATTTTTTATTTTGGTCCAGGAACCACCAGGTAACCCCACGAAAAGTTGTTAAGTTATTCAATTCAGAATTCAGATCAAAAGCCATTAAAAGTTCAGTGTACCACGTTATTGCTCCTCCATGGCGGCGTGTCTAGTCGCTTTTTATCGCAACGCGCGCGTCATTTACACTCGGAAAAAAGACAACACACGCACACACAAAAGAGTGTAATTTAGATGAGGAAATCTTGATGAAAGTGTGAAGAACGTGATTTGAATGAAAAACACCGGATTCCGTATATTATCGCTCACTTATCATTCAACATTCCATTCTCATTATAATATTTTTGTATAAACTATCGTTTTTGGATTACTTTAACATGGATTTTTTTTTGTTGGTGTGTAGACAGATATGAATTTCAAGTTTTATTTTATTGTTTAGGGTGAAGACGTGCGAGATTTTTATCGAAGATTTTTCGCCAGCGAGGGGTGAAAAGTTGTTGTATTTTTTTTTATTTCATTTTATTGGATAAATTTTTTGAATCAATAAAAAAACATTGAAAGAATGATAAGTGCCTCCATCAATGCGGGATTTAAAGAGCGACACAAAGGAAAGGAAGAGAAAAGCTTAACACACAGTCGAACGCAATAATTGGGGGAATCCATCATGAAACGTCTGTGACGTATTTATTTAATGATCGTCTCTATTGTTTCTATTTCTCATTTTCGAGGCAATTTAACGCACACAGAGCATTTAGTAGTTTTGCTATGGAAATTGTGCAGACACATAAAATACAGGAGGGAGCATTTATGAAAAACAGTTAAATGGAACAAAAGTTTTCTCGTCACATGATTTAGTCACATACTTTCGTCCATAAAAAAATTTTTCATGAATATTGTTTAACTTTAAAAAAGCTTTAAACATTTTATTTTATGGACTTTTAGCTGTTATTAAAAAAAATTACCTAGTTGTTGGAATTTAAAGAGAAATTCATATTAGTATGAAACGTAATCCCTTTAGACGGCACGAAGACCCCGTCGATGCCCTTGTCAAACCTGACCTAACTTAATACAAGGATCAGACAACTTCTGATGATATTTTTGTCTAAATTCCTAATTTTGAGGAGTGGTAAAGTATATTATCATTATTTTCATCACTAAATATGTAAACAATACAAATTTGATGACATTTTGTTTGTTTAGTATTCAAAGCTATATTGACCTTGACATTGACCTTGACCTTATATGAAACAAAATAAAAGGTAACGAATTGAACTTTTGAAGGTAGATAAATAACAAGGATTGCAACTGACTAACTCTGAAGAAAGAAAATAATTAAGGTAGTCTATTCGTATCATTCAGGTCTTGGAAAAGAATCAGAGGTATTTTCTTAGAGGTAGCAATGAGGCTTAGAGACTCTTTGTTACGTTTTACTTCAATGATATTTTGGCCTTGGTCTGTGGAAAAAATTTATTCCATTCGGATCTGGATTGAACAAATATCCTCCAGTTGGTGATTTTAAGCGCCCTTAAAATTTAAGGTATTCTTCTGGGGGGGTGCGAATCTATATAAAATCACCTTTTTTGTTAAATTTTGTGTCATTTTTGTGATGATTAGTGCTTTTTAAGCTTCAAGGGGGGTGCGATTGCCCCTCCCTTTGGATTCGCCCTTGGTTCTGAGAATCTTGCGTTCAAAGAAGAGTTGCTCTTGGTTGTTGGAATGCTTTCAGATCCGTAAAGTGTGACCTAAAGTGACGTAAAGACGGACCTTATCAGTGTTTTGTAGATATCGGACTTGGTTGGATTGAAAATTAGTGAGATCGACCTATCAAAGGAGTAAAATTAATTTCTTAAATTCTAATTGAAGTCTAATGAACTTAATATAACACTTTATTTGTCGATCTCAAATAAAAGTATGATCATCATCTTAGGGTTTAGGGTAGGATTTTACTAGACCTAGTCTACTATGGCTCGCATCACAGTTTCTAAAGAGTCCTATTGTACTTCATACTGTGAAATCGTAAGCTTTCTCAGTAAACGCCGGGGAATGGGTCTTAGCTTTTTACCTGTCATCCCAAGCAGGCGTCCTCAAAATTCACTCAGCTCTCCTAAAAGGTCCCAAAGGGTCTCTTAACTATCTCAGTAAATTTTGAGCACGATTGGAGTCAGAAAAGTTTTTCATAAGTTCCTATCATCAGCTTTTTCGATAGATTGAAAATCGCTTGAAAAATTGAAAGATAAACGAGAATAGTATGAAAAGAAAAATCAAAATTTAAGCTGTTTAAAGATGATTTTGAACTTTAAAAAAAACTTAACATTCTTCTAACAATGAAAAAAAAATCCTTCTACGATTTTTTGCTACAATATATCTGTTACTGAGCCTAAAAGAGTATTTAATATCGTAACAAAAGCTTTTCTCTTTCAATTCTTCCTGCACGACAAAAACAAAATAAATGACAAAGGTCAACAGCTGGCTTTAAATCATCAACGTTGACTATAATAAGCCATGACTGCACTTTTTTCTCGTAAAATCCCCGCTAATTCCTATCATTCATGATTTCCATATCACTTTTTCCCAACATTTTTTGCCAGTTCCCGGCAGCATATGCGTTACACGAGCTAATTTTTCACGCCACTAAAACTCCCATATTGTTCTATTCAATGAATTTTTGAGGCAGACATTAAACAACGCGCGTTTTCCCCCGAAAAATATAACAATAAATCTCACTTGATGCTTTTAAATACCAATTATCCGAATAATTTGCACACGCGTGTCTGTGTTAAAGTGTATGAAAATAAAAAAAAATATAATTTTGCAAATTCATATAGGCAGCTCGATGACGAAGACGATAAACGTGGCTCATTATTATGATGTTATTATTTTTCTTTCAATTTATTCATCATGTGCTGCTACGGCTGCGAACACATGCTACCCGCTCACCGCACCAAAGCCTAATTAGAATGCTTTTGCGAGCACAAAACCAACACTCAGGCGACCGACCGACGACCGCCTACGATAGAGAAAAAAGAGAAGAGAATTACTTGCTAATTATCGTGTTGAGCTTGTTCGAAATTATGTTTGCTTGTTTGCCGAAAATCGATGACTGAGCTTGCATACTTATTTTCGCATTAGGACCCGAGAAAATAGAAAAATTGCTCAGACTGGTCACAATTAATTACTGTTTAACGCTTGACTTGCCTCTCGATTTGACGGAGAGTTTTGAGGAGTTTCTAGCGGAAAAAAATCGATGAAATTACGCAAAAAAAAAGAATGTATAAATAAATCGTAACGAAAATTATTCAAGTCACGCATTTATTTACATATTATATCCTTGCTGACACGGACCACAACAAAACTTACGAGCTTTTGTTTTAAAACAAAAAGTTTGTGCCGCGTCGACAGGCCTTGAAAATCCTTCCTGTTTTAAAGCATTTCGTCGGAAGGCAAATGATGCTTTCTTGTTTGCGAACAATTGTCTACTAATGATGTGTTACCGATTTTTTTTTGTTCTTCTCTCACCGCAAAAAGACATGTAAGAGATAACAAGTTGTAAACTGTAACAAATTAAGCAGAAACGTCGTTCGAGGCGATGCGATGCGATGCATTATTGGCTGCATGCGAGTAACACGTACGATTTGCAATTTCACCTGTCAGGTTTTTGCATCGCACAAGTTGCCGTGAAAAAAGTAAATGGAAATGTCGAGAAAGGAGAAAGAAAGTGGCAGTAAGATGGATTCAGTTGTCAGCCAAGATATTTTCATTACAAATGTGAGATGAATATTTTGTGAGTGAATCTTAAAAGTTAGGTAAGTTCTACGAAAAAAAATTGATGCTTTGTTACAGGAGATTTCGTCTATCATGTGTTGACAAAAATTTAATCAATTCATGAGTTGTTTTAAAAATCTTTTAAATTTCTACATTTTTTTGACATTTAGTGCAACGAAAAATTCGATTTCGCATACATTTTTAGTTCTCTAAAAATTCTAATTTTTTTGCATTTTCTTTCCCAGTGGGACAAAATAACCTTTTTTAATGCCCTGAGGTCTTAAAAATAAGGCCTTCAAACTTTTCCATAGAAATTTTATGAAATTTTTATTTTTTTGAAAAAAAAAATTCTCCATGCAAAAGTTTTAGGGCCTTATCTTAAGACCTCAGGGTCTTGAAAAAGGTAATGTCGTCCCACTGAGTTGTAAAAAAAAGTAAAGCTCCACTTGTAAGATAGTTTGGCAATCTGAAATCACTTCTTCTTTGAAGGCCGTAAGATCGAGAGGGATTGAGATGATGATAGAGGAATCCTACATGCGCTACCCTATCGGAAATATGGACTATGTATAAATACATGCACTGCAAAAAATTGGTGTTTTTTGCGAGTAATTCTTCTTGATTCACTTTGCGAGACACCATAAAAAATTTTCAAATTTTGTAAATTTTTGAAGTAAAAATTTTTTTTCGAAGTTTTTAGTAAGGTTTTTGATTAAAAATGATTAGTAGATGAATTAAGCAACAAACATAAGCTATTATTTCTGCAAAATTTGTTTAAATTTCTTAGTTTTTTTGTGAAAAATATGTGTGAGTTTTAACTTTTTTCTTATTTTGATTAAAATATGAACGAAAAATAAAACAAAAAATAAACGAAAATAAAGTAAAATAAATGATATTGAAAAAAAATATGGAAAAATCATACTTAAAAGTATAAAACAAATAGCCCCGGGTAGGATGGTAAATCAAAAATTCATGAGTAAAAGATAGGAAAATTTTGGCAAAATATTTGAGTATTGAGCTGAAATGCAATATTTGGTGAAAAACAACTGAATTACTGAAATTGAATTTTTTAATGTTTTGCGCAAATTTTTATATTTTTTACGCATTAACTTTCGATTTTCTATCAAATGTTTTGTTTGAATTGAACTATAAAAATTTAAAAAAATTGCCAATTTTAAAAAAGTAAATTAATTAATATTTAATAAATTATTTTAAATTTATTAATATATATTTTTTTCAAATTAAAATTTTTTTATCAAAAAAGTATTTAGTATGTACAATTTATTAAAAAAAACTAATCATCTCCAAAAGCGAAAAATTCTTCAATTCTGATGATTTTAACTAATATTTTACCAAAAAATTGTTTTTAGAAAGTTAAGAAAATTACTTAAAATTATAAGTTAAGAGCTTCGTAATTTCTCCGTCAATTTCATTTTTTATGTCCTATTTTTGTTTTTTAACGTATAAATTTTTCATTTTAATTTTATTTTGGGTGAAAAAAGAAAAATACTCAAAAAAAAATACTCAAATACTCACACAAATTTTTTATAGTGCATTGATATATCTATATTTCAATTGTGTATATGTATTAAAATATGGTTTTATATATGGTTTTATACATGGTAATTTTGAGCCAAAAGTAATCGTGTATATCGAGGTGTATAAATACATATTTTAGATATAGTTTTATACACGGGGATATTTAAACTTTGAAAAACTACAATAATGTGTATAATACATATATCCATGTATATTACTATAGTAATATACACAGAGTTGTTCAAACTACCGGCAGTCTTTCGGAAACCTTCAAAGTGAGAGGACAAGCTTTTTTTTAGAGACAAAGGTTTAAAAAAAATGTGAAATGAAAAAAATCTAAAATTATGAAAAAATGTGAGATACATAAAAAAATGTGATAATACATTAAAAATGTAAGAATATGTACTTTTGAAAAAAAAAAAAATTTAAAAAAGAAAAAAGTTAAAAAAAAATTTAAAACATTTTAAGAAAAAATTTTTAAAAATTGTTCCTGATCATGGAAAGTGTCTTGTAAAGGTAAGAATTTATATAAACTTTAATATTTTGGTTTGATTCGAAATATATTTTTATTAGATGTAGAACATGGGAATTTGAGATGGAAAATTTATTTTAAATAGGACAAAAAATATCGCTTCCAGCTCTCGTATGGCAAGTAAAAATTTATATTTTTTTCGAAATTATTATTTTATTTTAAATTTAGGTATTTTGGACCATCAGAATACAAGCAGCATATAGGAGACATTTGTACTTTGACGATAAATCAGCGCAGAAAGAAGATTTTTAGCAACAAGTAATTCAAAAATTGTATAAAAAAATGTTCAAAAATTATTACATTACATTATTACAGCTTTATACACAAAATTGGATATATCTTTATACATGGTTTTTGCTTATAGGGAGTATAGTTGCCAATAATCTCTCATAAATTTTATTTTATTATCAAATATTGGATGTACCTTGTTAGTTTCACTGTCTATTGAAAACCCTATATTACATTTATATAAAATTCTGTCAATTACTTGTAAAAAATTTCCATAATTGACACGAACATAGATCTCTTTTAAATATTTTAGTTTTGAAAAAACATCTTTTACAATTGATTGGAATAGACTTGAATGAATTTTAGTGTTTTTATTCGATGTCCTCATGCATATTCCTAAAGATAGTAAATTTGGAAAACTCTTTATTATTTTTTCATAAATCTCATTTGAAGACCAAGCTTTGTCAAAACAAATGAAAAAAGTAGTTATGTTATCATAATTCAGTTTTTCGTCAAATAGTACATCGTAAGGAATTTTATTAAGTGTATCATAATTTAGAATGATGGTCAACGAATGAAATTTTAAATTAGAGTTCAGCCAATTTAATGAGCAATATTCTGATTGGCTCTCAATTACTAAAATAACTTCTTCCAAATTTATCATATCTTTGAGCGAAACGTTATCAAGTGCGTGACGCCCAATACAGATTTTTTTTATTTTTCTTTGAATTGAAATCCAGTTGCAATATATTTCACTAGGAAGTTCATTAACAAAATCATCAAGCGGTCCCAAAATTGTTAATCTTTCGAACTCCGGTAAATGTGTCGCATTTAATTTAGTTTTAAGGACATATACAAACAGCGATGTTTTAAGAAAGGATATTTCCTTTACATGTCTGCCAATTCGTTGCCAGAATTCTGTCAGATCTTCTGGTTTAAGAAACAAATTTGTAGGAGTTAGGTTACCCAAGTAAATGTGATTGTACTTAAAGTTGGTTGAAAGTAACAATTTTACAGGGTCCAATATAAGTGACAAACATACATTATTAAGGCGGAGCGTTCGATTGAGTTTCGTACTTGAGGAAAAAATTTCAAACCAATATTTACAAACAACGCGACATTTAATTAGGCTGATCCTATCCAAATATGTAAAAACTCTTTCCAATATCTCTTTAGGCAAAACATGATTAATGTTTGACTGACCTTCTTCAGTGAGAATATTTTCATTTGTCTCCCTATTAGTTTTATTCTTTTGAATTTGTTTCTCATATATTTCAAGGTTTTTTCTAGTATATCTAACTTTGAATCCTATGTTTATTTGATATAAGTCAATCACTTCCTCCAAATTAGGTAACTGTTTAAAAAGCTCTAACACTTTGTTTCGTGTTTCTTCACAGTAAAAACTCAGAGATTTCATTTGCCGGAATTTTTTTCCTATGGTTTCTAAGCCATCTTTCGTTAAATAAGTATATCCATCATATCCATAAACAACTTTTAGGGAAATCAAGGAAGGGTGGTACTGAGAAATTATCTGTACAATTACATCACCCATGATTTCGTCCTTGATGGAAATAGTCAAGTGCATCAAGTTTGGAAAAGCTTTTAAAAATCTTTCAAAACTCTCTTTTGTACTTTCAGAAAATTCACACTCTAGCTGCTGCACATTTTGAAATTCAGGCCAAAAAATGTCGGATGTTCCAATATAAAAGTTAATTTTTTTTAAGTTTTGAAATCCCGTTGAAAATATGTACAATGGAAAGTTATCGGAATTTTCCCATTTGATAGAAAGATGTTGCACTGATGGAAAACTTTCAATGATACTTTCACAGTAATTTATACAAATCGGGTGATCCATGTCCTTCACATCAATAAGCAATTCTTGTACAGAATCACTTTTAAAGGGCTTATGATCCGTTGTACATCCGATTTGACAATTGTCATTTCGTAAAATTTCAATTGATAAGGGTTTTATGAGAAGATTCCTGGAATATCCATCGCTGTTGAATACTAACTGCATTTCTGTTATAAACCATTTTAAGTTATCGTCCAAAGATGGCAACGGATCACAATCAATCTTAATGTCGGCCGCTTCAATATAATTATAATTAAGTTCGCCAAAAAATTCATTTACAAATTCTGCTTCTAAAGGAACATAACAGCCAAATGTCAAGCTTTTCAATAACTTACAATGCTTTAATGCATGAAAAAAACTATCGCTAATGACAATTTTTTCTTGACTCCAACGTAATATGTTATTTCGCATGATTATCGTCTCTAGTTGTTCGTTTTGGATGAAAAACTCTTCTAGATCTTCTAAAAACTCTATAAATTCTATGTTTCTTATTTTTGGTAGAATGTTTTTAATATCAAGTAATTCTTCTTTTGACAAGTATTTTGATAAAATCAAAGTTGTCACTGATTCACATTTAAAATCTCTAAATATTTTATAACAGCTATAAATTTCAATTTTTAATGGTTTTATGAGAAACTTTGATGATTTTTTTGCGGTTTTGAATTCCAACTCCATGTCTTTTATAGTCCAGATTTGGAATTTATCAAAAACAGGCCCCGGATTACAGTCAAACTCAAAGTTGCCCACTCCAATATCACTTAAATTCCGTTCAGTAATTCTTAAAAAGTTTTCTTCTAAAGGTATTTCACAACAGACCGACAAACTTTTCAAAGACTTGCGATATATAATTGCTTGAATTAAGTTTTTTCCAATGACGAGCTCTTCCGTACCTACTTTAAATCTTATTTCATCATTCCGTAAAATGATTTTTTCTAGCTGTTTGTTGCTAATCAAAAGTGGTTCTATATCTTCTAAAGCTTCTTGAACTTCCAAAATGTTTATGTTTGTTATTTGAGCTGCAATTTCAAGTATTTGGTCTCGATTAAATTTATTTGATAATATCAAAATTTCCACTGATTCGTTCAATTTTTCCCAAAAATTACGTAATGCTTTACTATTCTTCACCGATTCATCAAATACATTTTCCATTCCTTCGATGGTTAAAATTTCGAACCTTTGATATCCTTTGATAACGTCTTTAAAAATTTTATCTTTTCGTGAAAGTTTCATTTGATTTTTTAGAATTAGTTGCTTGCTGTCTTCCATGTTGCTCAAATTTTTACAATTTAACTGTTTTTGAATTAAAAGTGTTTAGTTTCTATTAAAGTCAAAATTGAACTGAATTGAATTTAAAAAAAAAGTTATTTTATACTGATAAATATATTATAATGATTAGATAAGATTAAATTTATTTATTTTGCGTATTGCAAATAAATAGCTTGATATTTTTCATATTCCTGTTAAAGTGGTCAAATTTTATGAACATTTTGAAAAATTAAGAAACGTTAATTCAAGAAAAAATTATTTTTGTCTGAAAATCCCATGAAAACCTAAAAATTTGCTGTTATTAACAAAAATCCCATCTCTTGACAAATATTATTAATTTATTGCACATCAAAACGTTAAACTTTAGGTTTGGGCAGCCCATGGAGGTAGCATCGGTGCGGGATTCTGCAAATAACTCATGACGACAGCAGAAACACTCAACATGAACGACGAAAGAACTTGCTTCGCGTCCTCGTTAATTCGTGAATTGGCGAAACTGATGCACGAGCAATAAAGAGCCAGCCAGGCACACCATTTTAGTTTTATCATTAAGCCGCACATTGACATAATCATTCCTGAAACGAAGATAATGAGTTGGAAATTAGCAAATCGCTCATGTGAATTACTCGCTCACCTAAAATATTCATGTAGTCTGGAATCATGTCTTCTTGCTGGTTTGTGTTTGGCTTGTATCTGACAACTTTGTCCGTTCGGCGGGGATCGATTATGGCATTCATCTACAGTTTAAATAAAATGAGCATTAAGATGTTCATAAAATTTTTTTTTTAAAGCTAATTTAAAAATTTGTAAGGAAAAAAATGTAAATAAAAATAAATCAAAGTGGAAAATCAAATATTTATAAAATAAAAATTCTAGGATGATTAAATTTTTATGTATTATGTAAAATTATTACCGCACAAAAAATAAAATTAATTAAGTGTTAGAAAGAAAAATAGTTAGAGCAAAATAAATAAATAAATTATTATTTAATTCAAAAAATAAATAAAATATTAAAAATTATAAAAAAAATACTTCTTTTAATACTTCTCTTGGTAGTCTTTTTTGTACTATAAGTGATAAAGAAAACGAACAATTTCTTTTAAATCTTATTTCTTTATAAAATATCCATAAAATATCTTAAACAATATTCCTTCTTATTATTCGTGTATATCGAGGTGTATAAATACATATTTTAGATATATTTTTATACACGGGGATATTCAAACTTTGAAAAATTTCAACAATGTGTATAATATATACATGTATATTACTATAGTAATATACATTGGTATATACAATACATTGTTATATACACAGAGTTGTTCAAACTGCCAGCAGTCTTACAGAAACCTTCAAAGTGAGAAGACAAGTTTTTTTAGAGACAAACGTTTATAAAAATATAAAATTAAAAAATTTAAAAAAAATACGTAAAAAAGTTAAAAAAAAATAAGAAATGTTAAGAAAATATTTTTAAAAATTGTTCCTGATCTGATCATGGAAATTGTCTTGTAAAGGTGAGAATTTACAAAAATTGTACATAATATTTTGGTTTGATTCAAAATATTTTTTTATTAGATGTAGAACATGGGAACTTTAGATGGAAAAATTATTTTACATAGGACAAAATATATCGCTTCCAGTTCCAGCATGGTAAATGAAAATTTATATTTTTTTCGAAATTATTATTTTATTTTAAATTTAGGTATTTTGGACCATCAGAATACAAGCAGCATTTAGGAGGCATTTGTACTTTGACGATAAATCAGCGCAGAAAGAGGATTTTAAGCAACAAGTAATTCAAAAATTGTATAAAAAAATGTTCTAAAATTAATTTTTTATAAATAAATGAACTAAAGTAAAGTAAAAATGAATTTAAATTGCATGAAAACCTAAAAAATCCCCAAAAGGAACCCGAAAAACCATCCAGATAAAACCATGTATAATACCATGTATAAAACCATAGCTATGAATCCATGTATAAAATCGTGTATAAAGATATATCTAATTCCTTTTTTTCTTCTTATTAAATATACATACTTTTAGTATAGCTTTATACACAAAATTAGATATATCTTTATACATGGTTTTTTCTTATAGGGTAGGGGTCTTTAGTCAACTCTTCCAAAAGGTCTCTAAGTAAATTTTAAACACGATTTAAGTCGGAAAAGTTTTTCATGATTTTGATTCTCGATCCGACGATCTTACGCTAGAAAGTCCTAAACGCTACTGTGTTACCTCATATATTTACAAGCACTAGGGCTTTTATTTTTTTAGATGGCCATTAGGGTTTCTTATTTTGATAGAAGCCAAAGGGTTGCTATTTTAGAGATAATTATCATCTTCATCAGTTATCTCTAAAATATTAACCCTTTGGTTTCTATTAAAATAGTTACCCCTAATATGGCCATCTTAAAAAAATACATGCCTTAGTACTTGAATATGAGGTAACACAGTAACCACTGAACTAAGCTGACTTTCTTCATGCCATACACAGTAAAAAATCTAAAATTTCACCTCAACTTCGATTTGTGGCGATTTTCATGATTTTCAAGCAATTTTTGGTCGAAAATCAAAATTTAAAAAAAAAAATCACTGGAATTGTTTGTTGTCTCGAGTAGATCATTTTTCACCAAGAAACATATACTTGCAAACCTACAATTTCTTCAGAAAAGCCAAAAATATCGATTTTCGAAATTTTTTTTACGGCACCAAGAAATAAAAATGGATATACTTAATTTAAAGCAAACCTACAATTTCTTCAAATTTATATGAAATTTTGTGAAAAATTGCCGCTTAAAATTATATTGAAACAAAAAATCTTAATTATAGATTTTCGAAAATTTTATAGAAATTTTTTACTGACGCCGTGTACTGTGTAAGGTTGTGATTCTCCAGTTGTTGTTAATCTGTCAAGTATTCTGGAAGCAGACCATTTTTGTCTTTGTCGATAAGTTTCAGAGCATTAAAGTAAACTCTCTGCTTCACATCAAGTAATTTCGCGTCGTTCAAATACTTTCCACATTCACATATCTGTCTTTAAGTAGAATCGCTCGCAGTGTCTTCTTTTGCTAAATTCTCATTTTCATAAGTTTTACACATTCCAACCAAGTAATTAAGTTTTACATTTCTGATATGACAAACTACATTTTTCGCTCCATAAAATAATTTTCATAAAGAACGAAATTCCGACAACATCATAAAAAAACTTGAAAGTGTTAATGACATTTTGTTCATCAAAAAACGAAGCAAAGATACAATTAAAACAAAAAACTATTAAAAAATATTCTCACTCGTTTTACTTTTGCCGCGACATACTTCGCTTTTAAAATTTATAAACTTCATGTATTTTTCGCCACAACACAGAAAAAAAAAGATGAAAGCAAACGATTGTGGGTTCCAAGCAAACACAACAACAACAACAACAACGAGTTACGACCTTTCACAGGAAGAAGCTTTTACTTGCATTCGCGTTTTTCGGCAGTTTATAACGATTTGGGTAAACAACCGTTTCATGCAAAAGCAAAAAAGTTTTCATTTCGTTTCATTGCGGCGATGATAAGTTTCGGGCGTGTATAAACAGCGAAAGCGTAACTAATTATAGAAAACGGAGAAACAAAAATTTTGAATTAAAATTTAAGGGAGTTACGTGTAGTTTATGTACTTCTCTTCTTCGTCGAAGGAAGTAGGCAGAAGAAAAAGTTTTTTTTTTTTTTGAAATGTAAATTTCGCTGCAATTTGTGTGACGTAGAAGGTGTTTGTTGTTGAAAGTTGCTCGTTCTCGTGGTGTCTCCGTGTGCTATCTGATGATAAAAAGTTTGTTTTTGTGTTATTTGATTACTGTTCTGCCCTGTGGACAAAAAAGGTCTATTACCTGCTAAGCTATGAAAATTTTAAAAATTCGACTGAAATTTAAAAAAAAAGTGTTTCAGAAATAAAAAAATTTCAGTCGAGTTTTTGTTAATTTTCAAAATACGTCGTCAATTTTTTGAATTTCCATAGAAGAAGGAATTTATATTAAAGGGGGGGTGGGGGTCAAAAAATGCCCTATTTTTGCCGACGCCATTAATGGATGACGCCATAATTGAATATTTTTACCTCAAAGAGACTAAATTAACTCTTTAAAGAGTCAATCTGACCCCTTGAGAGGTTAATTTGACCCCATTTGGAATTTACTCAGCCCTTCATTTATTTAATCCTTCAAGAGGTTCTCTCAAGCAGTTAGATTAATTCCTCAAATTTACCTCTTAATAACCCCTTTAAGAGGTTAATTTGAGGAATTCATCTAACTTCGAAAGGTCAATTTATTTTCTTGAAGGATTAAAATGAAGGGCTGAGTAAATTCCAAAAGGGGTCAAATTAATCTCTTAAGGGGTCATATTAATTCTTCAAAGAGCTAATTCAGTCCCTTTGAGGTAAATTTATTCAAGAAAAGGGGTTAATTTAACTCCTAGGGAGATAATGTGACCCATTTTTCGTCCATCGGGTGTTTTCATTTTCACGAAGACAGCAAAACAATTACGTAATGAATGGAAATTAATTTTCATGTTGTTCCATGGATGGATTAGTTTTCCTTCCAATTTTCCCGTATGCAATTTTCGGTGGTGCAACCTCTAAGCCGGTCGTCACTTGCAATGCACTTCAATCATAATAATAATAATAATCATTAACGCCACATTGTGATTCTGTGTATGTCAAATTATATTTTGGGCACGATCAACAATGTCGCATCATCAGCAACATCTGCGTCGTACGCTTTCGCTCTAGCTCTATAGATAAATTCGGCACAGAATGATGAAATTGATTTTTCATTTCCCGTAGCATGCTCGATACGTGGAGAGAGCGGGAGGATGTTGCTATGCTTTGACTATGCGGCATGCCCGGCAGTGTCTGTCGATGCAAATAACCCATAAAATATTCAAAACAAACAAAACGATGGTTGTTCGGATTTCGAATCAAAAATTATTGTCGTGACGTTAAAATTTATTTAGTGATGATTTTTTTTTGTTGTCCGAGTCTATCGATTGATTTCTATCACGCAAACGAGAATTGGCATGACGACAAGTGCGATAGAAAAGAAAAGATTTTTCTGTAGTAATAAAAATTGTTTGGACATAAATAAAATCATTAAAATAACAAAGATTTATTTGTACATGAGGCAGAAAGGTAAAGAAGAAGGTCGTCTGTGTATGATAAGTAGTTGAAATTGATAAAATGCAATATTTAAGCGCTTTTTAATAAAATTTCAATATTTTGATTTAGGATAAAAAACAACATGAGAACCTTGAAAGCTGCAAAATATTTTTCATTAAAGCAATTTTTCTTTTGTAAAATCACACGATCCAAATTACAAGGAAAAAGGTAAATTTTTTTAAAATATAATTTTAGTCTTAAAAACATGGTAAAGATTTAATTAAAAAACCTAAAATCAACTCAAAAAAGTAAAAAAAAAATAAAAACTTAAAAAATTATTATTTTAATCCATTTTTGACCTTCATTTAATTTTTTTTTTTAATTTTGCAAAAAATGCAAAAACTTATGACTTAAACTTTAGCTTCAAAAACTTATGTGACTTAAAATTTAACTTAAGTTTTAGTCAAAAGTCAATTAAGTCAAAAAATTCTTTTGACTAAAACTTAAGTTAAAGTAAAAGTGAAATTAAGTCAAATGTTTTTTGAAATTTTCACCATTTTTTGGGAAAAAATTACAATTTTTTTGAAAATTTTTTAAAAATTTGGTAAATTAAGTCAAATAATTTGACTTAAGTCAAACTTTTGTGACTTTTACTCATGCTTAAGTCATAAGTCAAAGGTTCTTACTTTTGACTTAATAAGTTTTGCAGCCCTGATTAAAAATTTCAAAATATTTTATTCCATTATATAACATATTTATTAATTTCACAAAAATTCATTTCATTAAAAAAACTAGGATTTTTAACTTAAAAATTATTTTTTTCCTTAAAAATCTTACAAGAAACTCAATTATAATCTAATTGGATTTTAATCTTTTGGTACCTACCCAAGTAAGTCCTGTTCTCCTCATACGTTGTTTATATGAATATTTTCAATAACAAAAGACCTTCATTCTCTAAATACTTGACTTTTGTGGTTTTCTTTATGATCATTATTTAAATTATATAGTTGACTTCTGTTACAACTTTTGTCCCTTTTAATCCTTAAAAAACATTTTTGACCGATTTTTTTTTTCATTTTTTCAAAAAATAATTTTTTTAATACTCATGTTATCCTGGTACAAAGTTAAATCAGATTTTAAAATTTTCTCACGATGCTTTTTGGGACGAGTGCAGGTAAAAATTTTTTTATGGATTTATTTTTTTTTTTGTTGTGATTCTGTTTTTCTTCAATTTTTATTTTTTTTTTTAAGGTTTTTTTTGTGTTCCATAAAATTTCTTTTGTTCATAAAGACTCATTTTTATTTTTTACCATCTAATATAAAAATATTTTTATAGTTTTTTTCATTTTTATACATTAATTTCTTTCAAATTACGTTTTAAATAAACTTTCAACATTTTTTTTTATTTTAAATAAAGTATTTTCTCAAATGAGTTCATAAAATCATTTTTAAGTAGAAGGAAAAGAAGCTTTTATTTTCTACTGTTCCTTGCAAGGCAGACCATAGATTATAAAATCGCAGTTTTTCTCCATATTCCTGAAAATGCGATAAAAATGTTGGATAAAAAATAATCTTTCTCGCATTTTATCGATATACTTATTTATTTTCTTGCTAGTTAACTTTTAAAAGATGTATCTTCCGAGAGACGGATGATTCTGTATTAAAGGATTAAGTGATTGACATGTTACAGACACAGCACATCCTATACATGAGATACGCACGAAAAATAGCTTACAGACATGACATAGCATGAAAAATTTTGTGTATTGCGGAAAGAAACAAGGTGAGTGTATGTTTTATTGCGGCATTACGGCGGAAATATTTCACTCAAGTAAAGTGAAGCAATTTAGAGATGCTTTTAAATGTTTGGAAGGGAAGCAAAATTTGATCTCTTTTTGGTTAAACGATGTCCGGTTTTACGAGAGATTTATCAAAGTGAGGCTTTTAATATTAAATTTACTGAATTTTCTTGTTAATTTTTTGTAATTTTTCAGAAATACGTTGATTCAGAGGTCAACTCAAATATGATGACTCATATTAGTCACGTGACCTTTTCTCGTTGAAATCATATAAAAACCCGTTGCACCCAACAAAAAGACATCATATCAATCCGTACAATCAAACCGTAAACATGAAAAGTATCACAAAGAAAATGTATTTTTACGAAACTGAAAATTTTTGTTGCAATCCGTTTTTGCAACACGCTGCGAGAGTCACTGAAAAAAGGATGAGCAAAATTTCCGACAAATTTTTTTGACTTGTATCAAAAATTGGGAATAACTTGGGTGACCAAAAATATGTTCAACTGCTCTCTTTGTCGAAACAAGGCAATTGAACGGAACGAAGCTCAAGAAATGGAACAACCAAAGAAAAGACGTCGTTTAATCAGACGGGAAGTGGAAGAAGAGACGGAACAGGCCTCAGTTGTGGAAGAAGGTTACATGAAAGCATCGACAGCTGTAATTGTAAAATTATTGGAAGAATGTGAGATGGAGATGAAAATCAGAATAATTAGAGCATTTACCGATAAATATTCCGATGCTGAGATCCTGAAATGGCTTCCTGGTACTACAAGTGAAATGATAAGGGAAGCGAGAAAATTATAAAAAATGTAAAATAAATATTAATTATTTTCTAAATACATAAATTATATAAAAAATAAAAATACATAATTAATTAATCATTAAAAAATTTAAAAAAACCTAAATTTTTTCCAAAATAAAAAAAAAATAAATAAATACATGAAATTTTTCAAGTAAGTTTAAAAACAATAATGTTTTTGTTTTCATAAAAAAATTAAGCCTGCGCTAACTTTAAAGAAACCTGGCCGCATTTTTCAAAAAAAAATTAATTTCAAAAAATTAAAAAAAAAAATGAATTTTCCAAATTAGTCGTTCTAGTTAAAGTACAAAAATAAATTTTCGAAACCGCATTTCGATATTTACAAACAATCTTTAAATTGTAGTCCTGTTGTATGACTTATCAACTTGCACCCTAAATTTCATACTCCTCATTTCAATTTTCCGAACTTTTTATCAACTACAGACTTTTTCCATTGAAATGCATTATTTCATAATTTTGCACCCCTAATTTCACATTTTCGTACACCTCATGGCCCTTTCACAATTCCATACACCTCACAACCCAAGGGACTGCCCAAAGACCTTCAGGATCCTCACATAACTCACATCGAGTTCAATACAATTTTTTCTTCAAAAAGCGAGATTGCGAAAAAAAAAAGCCTTCAATGACCGAACATTCGAAAAAGAAGAAAAACGGTCATGAAATTTTTCAATTCAAGTTTTAATCAACTTTTGATGGATTTCAAAGCTAAAATTGAATAAATATTCATTCTAAAGATGATTTCCATAAAAATCTCCTTGCTTTTTAAGAAATAAAAAAAAAATTTTTTCATGACCGTTTTTTCGAAAAAGAAGAAAAACGGTCATGAAATTTTTCAAGTCAAGTTTTAATCAACTTTTGATGGATTTCAAAGCTAAAATTTAATAAATATTAATTCTAAAGATGATTTCCATAAAAATCTCCTTGATTTTTAAATAAATAAAAAAAAATTTTTGGGGCACAGCGTTACTGACACACACACACACAGACGACAAGTCGAATTTAATACCGCATTTTTTCTTCGAAATGCGGTAAAAAGTTTTGGAGCACTTTTTACTTTAAACAACTTTATCAATAGTTTGTTATATAAATTTGCAATTAAAAAACTTTTTCAAATAAAAAAATTAATATAGAAAAAAGATTAAAACCTAATAAAATAGTAATTACCGAACAAAATATATCTACTTTTTAAGTTCAATTTACCTATTAGAAATTACCAAATAAATTGAAAATTCATAACAAAAAATCAAATTAAAACAAAACTATTTTTGCTGTACTTTTTATTGCGCGAGGGCAATATCTATAAAATATTTTAGCGATAGTAAAATGATAATAATTTTTGACGCGAGTTCCTGAAGCTTAATCGATAAAAAAAATAAATAAAAAATAAAATTTTAATTCGATATTTTTTATCTCTCAAAAATTAAAACAAAAAAAACAAACTGAACTTTAAGTAAATTTTTTTGTAATTTTTTTTTAAATCTTAAATTTGCACTTGACTTTTCGCTTCCTGTTTTAAATACAAAGCTCGTTGTTTTTTTAGTTGAAATTTTAAAATTGTATTGAAAATTGTTAAATCAATCATTATATTATATAATTTTATGAAAAGGAACCTTAAAATTATTCAGAAAAAGTACCAGATATTAAGTAAAAAAAATTAAGCAATAAAAATCTCCATAAATGACCAAAAATTACAAAAAAAAAACTATAGAAGCCCACATTACAAGTCATGTTTCAAAAAACACTTACGATAACAGCTAATAAAAAAACCCATCTCATGAATCGGAAATTAGTTGTCTCCTTGAGTCGACCGACCTTGATGCCCTTGATGTCGGCCCCGTTTTTAGTGAATGAAACATTTTTGCGCGCCATCAATAACTGCTATTACCATTTAATGGAAGAGAAGATGTCGCGCGGCATAAAATCGTCTATTCCGTCTGTCTTTATGGCTTTCACACAACTCTCGTTTTTATTGTCATTCGTGCTGTCAAACGGGCTCGAAATGCGATACAACAAAGTGCTTTCCCAATAAAGCAAAGTTTTTTAAGAGCTTTTCTAAAGACACGAATAAATTTCATCTCCATTCGTGCACGATTTGTAAACTACAATAGACATCCAGCGTTTCCTGTTTCAATATATTTATAAGCCATTTGCTGTCACATGGCGGAGGAAAAATAAAATTTTTGTTTTATTTTATGTTTTTTTTTCCTCCATCTATCTAAATATCTATCTAACTAGCAGACAAAACAACAGCAGCAGCAAGCAATAATAGTAGCACTGTGACCAAAATGTTGTCACACAAACTTTTATCTATAGCTGGAATATTTTAATACAATTATGTTTAGTTGAAAATTGTATGAAACAAAAAATAGATAAAATAGTTTGACGCGAATAATTTGTGTGTAGAACAACGACGACGACAACACGTCCAATTGAATTTATAAATTTTTGAATAACAACGATGACGACATGTGCGCGTCTGTGGACGACACACGAAAAAAAGCGACCAAATTGAGTGCCAAAAATTTCATTGTTCTCGAAGAGAAGTGCACTTGATGCGGTTAGAGGCGCTGGCAAAATGGTCAAAAAAGCAAACACAAAAAAATATTGAAAGTTGACGTTTGGTAATTTGTTATCCCACATTTTGATCATTTTAACTTCCTGGTTTATTTGATTATGTAACGTGGTTTCTTAAATTTTCTTAAACCACGTGGTTTCTTTAATTTTTAAACCACGTGGTTTCTTTAATTTTTAGACTACGTGATTTCTTAAATTTTCTTAAACCACGTGGTTTCTTAAAATTTTTAAGCCACGAGATATATTAAATTTTTAAAAACACGTGGTTTCTTAAATTTTTTTCTTAAAATTTTTAAACCACGTGGTTTCTTAAATTTTCTTAAACCACGTGGTTTCTTAAATTTTTAAACCACGTGGTTTCTTTAATTTTTAGACTACGTAGTTTCTTAAATTTTCTTAAACCACGTGGTTTTTTTAAATTTAATAGCCACGTGATTTATTAAATTTTTAAACCACTTGGTTTCTTTTATTTTTAGACTATGTAGTTTCTTAATTTTTTTAAGCCACGTGATATATTAAATTTTCGAAACCACGTGGTTTCTTAAAATTTTAAAGCCTCGTGGTTTCTTAAAAGTTTAAAGCCACGTGATTTATTAAATTTTTAAACCACGTGGTTTCTTTAATTTTTAGACCACACAAGTTCTTAAACCACAATTTCTTAAAATTTTAAAGACTGATTCGTTAAATTTTTAAACCACGTTTTTTAAGCCACGTGATATATAAAATTTTTAAAACCACGTGGTTTAATTAATTCTATAAAAATTTTTAAGTTACGTGGTTTATTTAATTTTATAAAATTTTTAAAACCACGTGGTTTCTTTAATTTTTAGACTACGTAGTTTCTTAAATTTTTTTTAAGCCACGTGATATATTAAATTTTTTAAACCACGTGGTTCATTAACCGCTAATCCTGGGGAAATATCGCATTTTTTTATCGAAATGCGGCAAAAAATAAAACAAATTTTTGTCCGATAAACGAAAAAAAATTAACACAGTCAACACTATTTCTTGCGTTTCGCTCATCCACGGATTTGATGACAAAAAAATCCGACATTGTCAAGTTATGATGTCGAATGTCCTTGACACAAGTTCTCACACAATCGCCACCAACAAAAAAAAAGCAAAAAGTCAAAACCACAAAATCAAATCTTTCACATCAAATTCTCCCGAGGATATAAATTGGGGCCAATTGTCGATAAATCACAAATGTACCGACACACACACAAACGCCGGCAAATTCACCTAAAATCGATATCATGTCAAGCATATCAAGAATCTTTAACATCAAGGGACACACATTGTTTTATCATTACTACGACTCCGGTCCGAGATTCCGTAACAAATGACTTTGGAATGATGTTATCAAAATGTCTTGCTCATGGCTCTCCACAGCAAATGAGAAATGCGAGTCGAACTTGAGTGGAATGTGAAATTGAGAAAAGGAGATTGTTTAAAAGGCCTTTGGCTAAAACAACATACAACTCCTTCAGAAAATTATATTTTATTGACTTGTTCAACAGCAACAACAACAACCATTAACAGCACAAGGACTCTTCTCTCTCGCAAATTATCGACAAAACTTGGGCTGCTCGAAAGCGTGTCACAAAGACACACGACAAGACAACCTAAATTGACAACATTTCACCAGAATTAAAACCATAAACTGGCAGTTGTAATTAAATGGAATCCCCCTTCCTGTATTTCATTATTTTTCCTCACTCACTGTTTGTGCAAATTTTTAGCCGAGTTACTTAATTGAATTACAAAATTTTCTGGTGTCAAAAGTTATGTATGAGTCAATTTACTTTTTTTCTGTTTTGCAGAAATTAACGTCACAGATAATGAGGAGGGAGTTTTTAAAGTGCTCGGAAATGGTTTTTTGCAGCAAATGTAATACAAAAGAGCCGAGATAACGTCCGGGATAAGAAAAGCAATAAATCAACATGGCAAAAAAAACGTCGTCGTCTGAAAAAACTGTAAGTGCTATTTCTGTTTTCGTTCAGCAGTGTCTACGGAAAATTTTTTTGTATCTCGGAAATGGTTTTTTGCAGCAAATGTAATACAAAAGAGCCGAGATAACGTCCGGGATAAGAAAAGCGCAACGGAAACAATAAATCAACATGGCAAAAAAAAAACGTCGTCGTCTGAAAAAACTGATAAATTTTCCCGGTTTTTTACGCGATTGTCTGCTTTCTGTGCAGCATTGTAAAATTTTTGGTGTCACGCAGTGTGTTTCGCAATTTTAAAGACCTGATGCGAGTTAAAATTAAAATTAAAATTAAAATTAAAATTAAAATTAAAATTAAAATTAAAATTAAAATTAAAATTAAAATTAAAATTAAAATTAAAATTAAAATTAAAATTAAAATTAAAATTAAAATTAAAATTAAAATTAAAATTAAAATTAAAATTAAAATTAAAATTAAAATTAAAATTAAAATTAAAATTAAAATTAAAATTAAAATTAAAATTAAAATTAAAATTAAAATTAAAATTAAAATTAAAATTAAAATTAAAATTAAAATTAAAATTAAAATTAAAATTAAAATTAAAATTAAAATTAAAATTAAAATTAAAATTAAAATTAAAATTAAAATTAAAATTAAAATTAAAATTAAAATTAAAATTAAAATTAAAATTAAAATTAAAATTAAAATTAAAATTAAAATTAAAATTAAAATTAAAATTAAAATTAAAATTAAAATTAAAATTAAAATTAAAATTAAAATTAAAATTAAAATTAAAATTAAAATTAAAATTAAAATTAAAATTAAAATTAAAATTAAAATTAAAATTAAAATTAAAATTAAACTTTAATTAAATTATTTTTCTTTAAAAATAAGAACTTTACGCGACACCAAATATTCACAGAGTCCCGAATTTATTTGTCTGCCTCACTTACGCGCGACAAATTCCTTATGACCGATAAAAAAAACTTCCTCGTCAAAACGCCTTAAAGACTCTTGAATGCATTTTTCCCTAACAAAAAACTTAACAGACAACAAAAACCAGTCAAGAAAACATTTTTCGCATAAATTTCCTCTCAAAAATTCCTCAGGAAAAAAGTCAATTTTGGTGCGTACGTGATGTTTATCCAGCATGCCATCACACAAATTTTCAATACGTGGCTCAATAATAACAACAAAAAGACAACTTTAAACGCAAAAAAATAAGATAAAACCCGAAATTGCGAGACATAAACAACCGTTGTGCGACTGACTTACTATCGAAAGATGCGGGATATCGAAAACAGGCAGTCATAGGCAACAACAACGATATCATCATAAAATTACTGGCAAATGAACTCCCATGAACTGATAAGAATGTCAGCTTCTTTCAAGGCTAAAAAACACACAAAAAGTGAGAGAAGAAAGAGCAAAAGACGATGATTGTCTTTTCGCTTAGAAAGTCATAAAATAAATGATAAGAACACTTGAGAAGTGGTACTTGGCTCTTTTGGTTTTAAAGTGAACTTGAACGCGGTTCAGTGGTTCAGCGAAGTAGACGTCGTAAATTTGCCTAAAATAGCTGCAGATTTTGTTAAAGCCATAAATTATTTAACTACTCACACATCTTTCTTAAAAAAATAAAGAATTTTATTTACTTTGCTAATTTATTATGATCGCATGTGTGAAAATGTTTAACGACTCAACAATTAAACGTTTTATGGTGAAAGATGAGGCGTCTCCATTTTTACCGCATTTCAGAAGAAAATTCAAAATTTTAATACGATTTGGATTTAAATGTCCTTTTCTGTTAAATTATTTTTCATATTTTATTATTTCAGCTTAATAGTCATTCAAAAAATACGAAAACTTGTTGAAATTTTCTAAATTTCAATTTTTTTAATATTTTTCAGAAATACGTTGATTCAGAGGTCAACTCAAATATGATGACTCATATTAGTCACGTGACCTTTTCTCGTTTAAATCATATAAAAACACGTTGCACCCAACAAAAAGGCATCATATCAATCCGTACAATCAAACCGTAAACATGAAAAGTATCACGAAGAAAATGTATTTTTACGAAACTGAAAATTTTTGTTGCAATCCGTTTTTGCAACACGCTGCGAGAGTCACTGAAAAAAGGATGAGCAAAATTTCCGACAAATTTTTTGACTTGTATCAAAAATTGGGAATAACTTGGGTGACCAAAAATATGTTCAACTGCTCTCTTTGTCGAAACAAGGCAATTGAACGGAACGAAGCTCAAGAAATGGAACAACCAAAGAAAAGACGTCGTTTAATCAGACGAGAAGTGGAAGAAGAAACGGAACAGGCCTCAGTTGTGGAAGAAGGTTATATGAAAGCATCGACAGCGGTAATCGTGAAATTATTAGAAGAATGTGAGATGGAGATGAAAATCAGAATAATTAGAGCTTTTACTGATAAATATTCAGATGCTGAGATCCTGAAATGGCTTCCTGGTACTACAAGTGAAATGATAAAGGAAGCGAGAAAATTATAAAAAAAAGTGTAAAATAAATATTAATTTGTAAATAAATTATGAAACAAAAAGTAATAAATATTTTTCAATTTATTCCAAACTCGGAAACAAAATTTAAGAAATAACAGAAGCCTTTTCAAAATAAAAAAAAAATAATTTGCTCCCCCCCTTTCCGACTAAAATTGTACTAAAAATTACAAAAAAAGACCAGAAAATCAACAAAATATTTTTTTTATTGATTTGCCCCCCATTTTATAGGTCTCCGCGTGAGTCCTCTGAATATTTTTTTTTTTTAAAATTTGAATAAATTTACATTTTTTCATGCTCCAAACGTGAAAAAGTTTTTTCTAAAATGTGAAATCAAAAAAAAAAAATTAGGAAAATTTTTTAAATTTTAATTTTTAACAGCCTTTTTGCTTAAAAAACAAATTTCTCGACTATGAAAAAAATTGATTTTTTTTTTTGAAAAAACTTCTTCCGCCCTTGCTCCAACAATTTTTTTTTTAAATTTCGTTTTTTGTCGGAAATACTACTAAAAAAAAATTTTTTTTTTTCGCCATTTTCTCCAACTTTGAGGCCTGCGTTTCAGATTTTTTTGTTGAAGCCGAGAAATTGAGAAGAAAGCCTGAAATCGAATTCTTTGGAAAGTTTACTGTCGTTTTAGCATCTTACCGCCTTTGATTCTGACAATTTTTCGATGTTTTTAGGCCGGCGTTTCACAAAATGGTCCTTTTTTGTGCGGTAAAAACAAAGTAGTATATCAAACATATACTACAAATTATTTTGACTTAATAGGATTTTTACTTAACTACAAGCTTAAATTAACTTAAGCTTAAGCATTACGACTTTTTGAAGATTTTTGCTCAAAATTTTGTAAAAAAAAATCATTTTTGAAAAAAAAATGAAAATTTAATTAACCTGAATTAGTTGATTTGACTTAATTTAAATTGAAATCGACTTTTACTTAAGCTTAAGTGAAAAGCTAAAATGTTTCGAAGTTTGACTTAAAAGTTTTTTCGGCCCTGGCTCAATTTTTAGATATGAAAAACTAAAAAACTAAATTAAAGCTCTGTAAAAATACATTTTACAGTATTTTCAAAAACTCTACAGAAGTTATTAAAAAATCATATAGTGTCACAAATTAGTTTAAAAAATTTTTTCTAAAAGCTCTTGAAAGTCATTTATAGCAATTGAACAAAAAAAAAACAATTAAAGCGAATGAATGATGATTTGTTAAAAATAAAATCAAAAAGCGATCTCGTCTCTCCGCAAAAATTTGATTGAAACAAATTCTTCTTCATGTAAAACACGACGACGACACATTTTGTCAACCCATTTTCGTAACACTCTCAATTAAATACGTGAGTCTTATTTCATTTCGTTTTCAATTTGATTTTTCCCACACAAACTCGCATAACATTTCGCTGAAAATCCTTCTTTTTTTTAGGTAGCAACACACCCGCCTGTCCTTGTTTTGTAAGACATGTCGAGGAATACTTAATGCCAAAAACATGACTGACAAATTCATAAATCACTTCCGTCGTGTTATGTACTCTCTTTGTCGCTGTATTGTGCATATTCAAGAGATGATGAAGAGTGAAAAAAGTGGCTCGTGGTCGGATGAGCATTATTTAGATGTACCTTCAACAATGAAGAGGCAGCAGAAAAAAAAATCATAAAAAATAATCCACGTATGCTTCTCACACAAAATTACCTCATTTGCAACAATAACAATGCATAAAGAGTACACCAGAATACAATAAAAGAATTTCTCATCTCGTTTTTTCGCATGTAAAATATTTTTTTTGTAGTCTATTGTGTTAAGTGGTTGTTACACGAAGAAGAAGAGAAGAGCAAAAATTGTGGGAGGCACGGAGAAAATGAGATGGAGATGAATAAAAAGTGGAATTACAAATATTTCAAGTGCAGAAATGAAAAATGATATTACATAAATTTTCATTGTAAGCAAGAAAAACGCAAACAAAAGACGAAAAAAGGAAGTGAAAGTCGAACGTAATTTAGTCGAAGCACAAAATTTTGCCAAGATTGTTCGACTTTTCATGTGTGTGTGCGCGCGCGAGTGCAACAACATTTTCACCGAAAAGTACAGTAACCCACATATTTTAATAGAACTGCGCCAAGATTCGTTTGCACATGACATATGCTTATAAGATGGTTTTTCGGCTGAATTTCATTCGCAAAATAATAATAATAAAATAACTTGTTATTAAATTGCATTGAATTCCTTGCAGCCTCTGTCGCTTGCTGCTGCACGTTTCATTGATTTTTCTTTTCTTGCATTTTCTTTCATGTTTTGTTGATCCAGATACTGGCAGAGATCCAATCAAGTTAGAAATTGATAACATGGAAAATTGAATCAATGAGTGATGGGATGTGATTTGTGGTGATCTGGAAACAGGAAAAAAGGTTGTGGTGACAATGGGAAGGTGTTTTGTGATTTTATTGACTGATGCTTGGTAATATATTTTTTTATTGCTAAGTAATGGAAAGTTACCAACTTTTTGATATATTTTTTTCAAAAAATACAAAAAAAAATATAGAGTAAGAAAATTTTAAAAAAGTGTTTAAATATTTTTTTTTTTATTAGGCCGCTCCAAATTTTTTTCGAACTTTTTGTCCCAAAAACTTTTTTTCAAAATGGGAGGGGGGGCAAAATAAAAAAAAAAATTTTGAAATACTTTTTCATACAAAATGACAAAATTTAAACAGTCTTACGTTATTAATTAATATTTTAGTTGTTTTTAAGGTACCTACATTGAGAACTTCTTATTTAAAATTGATTTCAGAGAATTTAAACTTAAAAATTGAAAAAAAAAATTTCATAAAAAAAAGTTTTATTTAAAAACATAAATTTAATAATTTTCGAAAAAAAAATTAGAGAAGAAAATTCTTGTAAAAATATCATTTTAAATAAAAAAGCTTAAAAAAATAATAAAAAATTTTTAAAAATTCCTTGAAAAATTATGAAAATAGACTAAAAAACATAGATTTTTGATGAAATTTTTAACTTTTTCTTATATTTTGCCCCATTAGATTTTCGGCTTTTGAAATAAGGCATGGGACAAAAAGTTAAAAAAAAAATTTGGAGCGGCCGTTATTAAAATTTTTAAATTATTTTTTTTAATTAACAAAATAAAAATTTGAAAAACACTTTTATTCAAAAAAATTTTTTTTGAAAATCTTCTGAGAAAAAAAATTTAAAATTATTTTATGGAATATTTTTAAAAAATAAAAATTACAAAGTTAAATTACAAGCCCTGGACTTAAAAAAAACTTATTTATTTAAAAAAAATATTCTTTTTAATTTACATTTTTTTAAATAATCCAGAGAAATTAAAAATTTTCGATTTTGTTTAAAAATAAAATTTTGTGAAGAGCCGAAGAAGTGAAGAAACAAAAAATTATTTTTATTCAAAAAATAAGATTTTAAGGGGTTTCTTTGGAAAATTTAATAAAAAGTGCTCGAAAACTCCATGATTTTGATCATAATTCGAAAAAAATTTCTTTAAACCTTTTTTAAATAAACAGTTTTGAGACATTTTTTAAAGTCAATTCATACCTACTCCACTTTTCTGTTCCTCTTGTGAAGCAATTTAAAGTTCTTTAAAAAAAAGTTTAATGAACTAAAATAATAAATTTTAATAATCTATCCAACTTTTAACTACTTCCAAACCGACAAACATTAAATTTAATTTCTCTTCATCATCGACTTGAATAAAGACAATCATTTCCAATTGATACCTGTTGTCAGTCACACCGGCACATTCGTCGATTGTCGCTATCGAGACTGAACCATTTATCCGACCAACTGACGACAAATCTACATAAAAAATCGAAACCATGTGTCGTTACAGAGACCGAGATACCGAGAGAAAAAATTGAATTTTCATTATGTTTTTTCAACACAATACAAATATTTGTTTCTCTTTCATTTTTCCTCCCTTTTCAACACGTGCATGCATATGCTGCCACCGTGCGTCGTCTTAATCAACGGAAACTGCATGTTCTCTTTTTTTCTCTTCATTTTATAACATTTTATTGTTATCATCAACTAGAGTGTTGTTCCGTTGCCAAAAATAAAAATTTTCGCATATTATTTCGTGTGTACGTAGAAACTTGGCCTTGTCCTTGTCTTGTCATCACAAGAAGGCAGAATTTTGTTTGCATTCACGTCTTTGGCTCGCAAAAGAGCAAAAAAAAAAGTGGGAAAGTTCATCTGCAGAGTGCAGAGATTGGTAAAAGATGTCATTAAAGCCTGATAGAAATTTGTGTCTTGTAATGCGATTAAGGGGAACTTTTACATTGCATTTCCATTCATTTCAATACAAATGTGTTTTCTGTAAGTTTTGTCATCGGAGGTGAAAGAGAGAGAGACAAAAGCTCGGATGTGTGTGCAAGTTACTTGGAATGCATGTCGGCGACACGACACAACGACAAAGTAATAGAAGATGTAAATTGAATTGTCTTGTTATGTGATTCGAGTTTTGTTTTTAGCATAAGGTGTATAGAGAGTTTGCCTTACGGGAGTCTGTCTGTTACTTTTTGACAGAATTGACAAAAAAAAGGATTTTCTTGTTTTAAATTTTTGATGTAATTAAATTAATTAGAAAATTTTATTTAAAAAATTATTTTGTTTTAAATGATTTTTTTTTAAAAACTTTGAATTTATAATTTAAAAAAAAATCATTAAAGTTAAATTTTTGTAAATATTTCCTTAAAAATCTGAAAAATCGGGGAAAATATTTTTTTTTATTTCTTCAAATCTTAAAAAAATTATTATTTTTTTTTTTTTTTTGTAGAAAAAATTTTAGAAATTTTAGTTTTTTAAATGAATTTTTGATGAAATTCTTAAAAACAAGAAAAAAAATTAAAATTTTTACATTTTAAAATTAAAAAAAGTAAAAAAAAATTTTATTATTTTTTTTTAAAAAATTTATAAAACCCAAAAAGATCTTTTTGTTAAAAATCACAGTACATGCAAAAAAAACAAACATTTTTATGTTAAAGTTTAAAAATCTTAATTTTCTTTAAAAACTGGATTATTAGGTATCAAAAAACTTAACCCAACTTTGAAAAATTTTTTTAAGGTTTTAATCTTATTAATCAATTATTTGTTCAATCAAAAATATCTTCTAGGTATTTATTTTTTTTTTTTTTTTTTGTAAAAAACCTGTCGTCTCCACTTTCAGCCCAAATATTACTAAAATGCGCTCCAACATTGTTTTTTCTCCAAAAATAGGTGCCAGTGACAATAGAACGAATGTAACAAACCAAAAACCAACAACAATTACGCTAAAATTACACATTTGCAGAATGTTGCAACAACAACAACTACTCGAGTCGCTTCTGGTTGTTGTAACTACGAAAATTACCTACGCAACGCACGTACTTGCATAAACGGGTGACACATGCTCCTTTAAGACGTGTGTAAGTTGCTTTCTTGCAAAAGAAAAAAAAATCTTGAGATGTTCAAAATGAGATGCAAATTGAAACAAATGCAACCACTTTCCTTTAATAAAATAATCAAGCTTGTCTACGTTTAATCCGACATTCTCCCTTTTTCTCATTTTGCATCAAAGAAAATAACGGGGATAAAAATTGATTAATTGCATTTTTAAGGTGAATAGACGTTTTTCTGATGCACGACGGACGCTTTTTCAAATAAAAATCAACATAAATAATAATGAAAATTGATTGATACGGACAAAAAAAAACAGCAGCTGTGCACTAATCAAACTGGCATTTGCGCTGACGACAACAACAGCGGCAGCAGCAACGACAATGATGACAAAATAAATGACAAACAATTTGTTTCCTTGCTGCAGTTTCACGTAGCATCGAGCCAACAAAATATATTTCGTTACAACGCAACAACTGACATCGTCCAGGATTGGATCCATTTGGCTTCCAGAAAGGGGATGCAAATATCTAAGAAATTACCTTTTTGTAAAATTTTGTGTCATTTTTGTAATTTTTAGTGTTTTTAGAGCTTCAAAAGGAATCCCTTTGTCCAAGTCTGAAAAATTTTTCGTTTTTTCCGGGAAAAATTTTATTTAAAAAAAAGTAAAGTTCAAAAGTTTTTTAAAAAAATTAATTTTTGATGATTTTTTTTTTAAAGTTTTGGAAAAAAATTGTTAAATTTTAAGAATTTCACAAATTGTTTTCACCTTAAATTCATAATTTTCTTATGATTTTCTGAAATTTGTGATAATTTTTCGGGAATTTGAGCCCCACTAGTTCGGTTCTTGGTTCCATCTTCCATCATGCAGTATCAATCTACTTTTTTTTTATCCCGAAAAACTCTTACTTCTCGTCAAAGTCATTATCATTATTTGACGCTTACGTGTGTAATATTTCATACATAAAAAAAATTATCTTCACTTTTTTAAGTGAGTCGACGAACGTTGAATTGAACGTAAATAAAACCAGGTCATCAATTTTTCTTCTTCTGTCTCTCATCATCCTCATCATCATCGCACACCGAATGAAAAAACCGCAAGCCACAAGATGCGATATGGCGTCGTACAAGTGCACTCGAAGCGATAAACATCAATATTTTTCTCTTGTTCGACATGAGCTTGCATTTGTTGCATCAATATTTTAGTAACAATATTTGTTATTTTTAACACTATGTTCGCTACGACTCGAATTGAATTGAGAAGGGAAGATATTTCTGCAACAAGATTTTGACAAATGTTTTCTTTTATTCTCGGTGTAACATGTTTAAAGTGCTTGGTGAAGGGTATGGTAGGGAGTGGTACTCAATTCCAGTCAAATGCTTGATCCATCGATCGATAAATAAGTGAATGGAATTTTGACGTGGAATTGACACATATGAAGCACTTTTCGTGAAAAATAGAGAGAGAGAAACTTGTCTCTGTGAAGTCTTAGGTAACTTTTAACAAGTTTTTCTTCTCGATTTTTAAAGAAAATTTTCTCTTTGTTTCATAAAGTTGTTTGGATTATATTTTGTTCTTGTTTAAGGTTGTTTTTCATGTGGACAAAGTTTGGACATTTTAGTGATGGTTTGAAGACGTGACCATGTTCGAAAACAAAGGAAAAATGACCGATGGATGAAAAATATCAAGTTTTAGTTGATTTTTAAATTGAGTTGTTTTCTTGTGAAGTTTTAAAAATTGATGGATCGTAATTTGGACGTGAAGCTTTTGTATTTTGATTACGAGACTCAAACAGACGCCTGGTAGTAATTTCTATTAATTTTTCAAGTAACAACGAGCGATATATAAAAAAAATTGCTACACATGCCTCCAAAATTATTAAAAATGACTTTTCAAAGTTTGTATTTCTTAATCAAATTTCGTTTTAGCAATTCTCGTTGCCATTCCAGTGACATATAGTCTGAAGGAATCGAAAATAAAAAAGCACTTAATAAATTTAAACTAAAATTAATAGAGATGATAAGACTTTCCAATATTCAAAAGTAGGTGCATCCCAAAATCTAAAGTTATTTAATTTGAAAAACCTCGATTCATCAAAAAGTTTCATGATACCAGTTCATTTAGAATGCTTGTAGAAGATTGTACACGTGATGTTTTCAGATACCTTAGGCAAGGGACTTTATGCATCACTTGAGGATTCACTTTTAGTAACTAAATAAAGAATCGGAATCCCAAGAAGTTTAAAATTTGATGCAATTTTTTACGTTCAGTTCATGTAAATCTTATTACTTACTTACTTTTTTTTACTTTTTCGATGGGTCCATCTTTTACAGATGATGTCGACCAATCAGTTTACTTCGTTCAGTTGCATTTTCTTTGAATATTTTTCTTTTTTGTCACTCAGTGCGATGAAAAGTTGCATTTCACATACGTTTTCAAGTTAGCTAAAAATTCTTTCGCGCTCGTCGTAGGTGTTACTTCTCGCTTCATTTTGTTGTACTTTTTTCAGGCCCTTGTAAAAAAAGAAGTTCTGCGCACCGGTTGTCAAGTAGTTTGGCAATCTAAAATCACTTCATCTTCGTAGCTCGTAAGATTGTGCTTTTCCCACCGTTGTCAATCTTTCAGTCAAGTAGTCAGGAAGTAGACCGTTTTTGACTTTGTCGATCAGTGTTAGTGCGTTAAAATAGACCCTCTGTTTCACTATCCAAAAAACCAAATATTTCAGCAAATTATGATCGTGAATCAGAAGTCTCCAAGTTCCAGAGAATTCCAAAAATGACCTTTTCTGTTGATTTGATCGGCTTCGCGATGAATTGTACAGCCCCATTATCTTCCCTTAACTTCGATTTCAACAAATTCTTTTTCGCATTTTTCGTGCAACTCATGGTTAGATCTCCTTTTGAGCCAGAATGTTTTCTATTGACAAATACCTGAAGTTTCTGCTTAATATCATGCACGAGTAACCATATCTCACAGTCATATAAAAGGACTGACTCGACATTTGAGTTGAAGATGCAAAGCTTTGTCTTAGGCTAAGTTGGATATAGCGCCATAGAAATCTTAACTGTGCGAAAGCTCCTTATGCCTTTTTTATGGATTGATTCACGTCATTTCTGACTTCGCCATCAATTTAAATCGTCAAAGCTAGAATATATAAAACTAAAAATAAAAATATTTTCAAAATCAAATCTTACCTCAACCATTTTTTATCACATATGAACTTTTCATCAAAGTCATATGTCATTGCCATCCGTCTTTTATTACACGCATGGCTTCCATCCAACTTTTGATTACCTCGTTAGGTACCTGAGTATTGCATCACATCAAGTTAGAAAAGTAAAGTACATGCCCATTGTTCGGGAAAAGTTGTTGATAGGAAACACAACAAGTCAAATGAAGTCATAAAGTTATAAAACAATATTATTAATTCCATTTTATGATCCGCAAACATTATTTAAGTGCATACAACACCTGAATACAATACATTTGCAACAACAACAACAACCACTTGGAGCGAGAAAAGTATTCTAGCTAGCACATTAAATAGCTCATATCATTTTACCAACATTCCAAACAAAATAATAATAATATAAAGTTTATGATCACATTGTGCGCCCTCTTAAGCGTACATGCCGCGCCATGCCGCCTACCGTGTAGCCCATATATTCGCAAGATTTATATTATATTTGGCATTTCACCAAACAACAATTTACCTGCTTTTTATTTTATTATTAACATAATGCAAATATGTGCAATAAAGTATCACAACATGCAAGTACGCTTGTTATTTAAAACCCAGTCGAGCGATAGAGTGGGTTCAATTTTCTACTGAAAACCTTCCCTAACTGCCATGAAGCGATGAGAAAATGATCCTTCTTATTAAACCCTTTTTTTCATGCAAAACAATAAAATGAGGAAGAAACAACAAGGGCTTACCTGTTGTTGTTATCACACATTTTGATGATGTCGAAAATTTGCGTTAAGTCCATTTATTGTGCGGATACAGAGTTGATTGAGGCTCTCTCACCGCCACACACCTGCACGAGCTGCTGCTGCATTTTAAACAACAATAATAAATTTAAAAATAATGATGAGGAACAATAAAAAAAAACTTGTTGGCTTGGTTTATTATGAAAATTGTTGATGTTTTAAAATAATACGAAAAAAAGGAATTTTTGTGCAGCCGCCATGTGCAACAATTTGGTAAGTGATACTGTTTTTGTGCTTTGCTTGTTTTATGCAAAACTAAAATGTGTTCCATTCCAATAGATTTTTGCACTTTTTTTTTCTGCTGCCTTGCCACTGCTGCTGCTGCTGTTTGCTATTCAACGAACCTATTTATTATAATCAGAGAAACTCAAACAGAAAATCAGACAAACACATAAAAAGTTTTACTAAAAATAATTTGGATAAAGTCTAATTCAATTATAGGAATTCTTTTTTGTGGTTTCGTGTGTGTTTTGTAGGTTTTTTTTGCGTTTGACTGTTCTTTGGAGATGGAGATAGACACAGAGGAAAAAGAATTTCTGGTAAAAGGCAAATTGAAAAACGATAAAGAGGATGCGGTATCAACAAATTGCATGTGATCTAAATGTGTTTGTGGGCGATGCGATGATAGGCAAGTAGGACGTCTGGAGATTTTTGTTGTGCGATTATTGAAAATTAATAGAAGATAAGTAGAGAAAGTGATTTCTTTTGAAAAATTGCAATTAGTTGAAATTCTTGATCGATTTCAGGTAGGCTATTGAACTTGATTCAAATGACTCAGAGGATCAGCTTTATGCAGTATTTACATAGAAGCAGAAGAAACAGCAGAACGTATCCTATGCAAATGCCAAATACTGAATGAAGAAATACACCATAACACGACATTTTCTGTTCGTGCTGGAATCCAGAACCTCAGAGACATACTGCGTATAGGTGCACCGCAAGTCAGAACTTCTCTAGGAGCGCGACAAATGTCTTCACTTGGCCCACGATTGTTTAATGAACTGCCCGTAGATATCAGGAAGATAGATCACACGCGACACTTTGTTTGGGCAGTGAAAAACTACCTTAATACGCCACAACAGTTAAAAAGAATACTCCTGAACGAATGAACTCTGATGAATGAATGTGCCTTAATTCGACCTTCAACACTATCTTTCTCTTTAACTCTATCACTGTCCTATCTTTATTACTACTATGCCCTCTGCAACATCTTTTTACTTCATGCCAGTTGGTGGGTTGCCGTGAAAGACAAATCAGGCTTACAAGAGAGCGTAAAATTTTATCGTTTTATCTGACGCAGTAAATAGACGACGCCTTTTGTATTTAAAATATTAACTTACAAACAAATCAATCACTTTTGTCTCCTCATCCCTTCCATCATTCAATTTCCCACAAACTTTTGTTGATCATTCATTTACCGCTTTTCACTTTTCAATCGCTCCCTTGAGACAATTCATTAATTAATTGTCCTTCGTGGACTGTTCAATTTAATCTCCTCGACAAACAATAAATTTTTGCCGTGCTTCCTCTTCAAATTTTATTCAAATTGACAATTCCCACTTTCGTATTTATTTTAACAATTTACAAAATGTTATTTTTGTTTAATTTTGACGCGCAAAAAAAAAGAGAATTAAGCCAACAAAAAATACTCGTCACAATCAAAAAATTGAATATCACAACATTTTTACTCAATTATTGGTGGCACAAACCACAAATATACGTGACACTTGTAAATAATTGGAAACATTTTTTGATTGAGATTCTCGGACATCGAATTTCGTTTGTCAAACAACAAAAAAAAAGTTCGTTGAATGAACGATGAAAATCAATATAGAGGCAAGTAAAAACATGCAAAAGCCAGGAAAGGCTTGAGGCAATGTAATAGTTGTCAAGGTTAAAAGGCAATCACCACACTGAATGTATGTTTTTGTAGGAAAAGTAATGAAACTCTACCGACCGCATCGCAGGACACGTTTTCGTATTGAAGGTATGAACCCACGAAAAAAAAGAGCAGGAAAATCATGCACGAACGACGAAAAAATAACAGGTGAATAATATATTTTTGATACCTACATATGAAACTGAAACGAAGGTAAGGATTTATGAAGCGTTATTGTTACTTTTTTTTTGCTGGTTTTTCAAACAATTGAACTTCCGCTTTTCAACTTGCCAAATAAACGCAGATTTAGTGGGTCTTCTATTTATGTACCTTTGTTCAATGGTCTCTTCATCATTTATTTAAAAATTGATATTTATTTTTACTAAAAACTGGATAAAATGGGAGCACAGTAACAATGAATGGACAAAAATATTTTCCTTCTTTTGGACTTTTGCAAAAAAAAATGTAATTTATATTTTTTGTATGATTTTATCTTGGAAATTGGATTTATGTTCAACAATTAACGAACGAATAACTCATTCACAAATAAAATGTGACTCAGTAGGTCAAAAAATGTTAATAATTTTTTTTCGACGGTAACTGAAAGTATTTGATTTAATTTTTCAAAAGGTTTAATTTTTTGGAACTTTTCCTTGGTTTAGTCTAAAATTTTTATTTATTTCTAAGAGATTTATTTATTTATAAAAATCAATCTGACTGATAAACACAATTATAAAAACAAAACAAAGATCTAGACACCAAATCCAGAACCAAATACTCTCGACAAAGCATTTTTCATGAATTTTTTTAACTGGAAAAAAATTTTAGACCTCTCTTTCTTGTCTTTTAAAAAAATAATTTATTAAAAATTTTACTAAAAAAATAAAATTAAGTCAAATCTTTAATTTATAAGATTTTATTCGATTTTTATCAAAATTTACAGTAAAATAATAACCCAAGAATAAAAATTTTATTTAACTTTTTTCTATGATTTTTGAGAAATCTTCGAACATTCATATTTTTTTAAAAGACCTTCTAAAATTTAAATAAAAAAAAATAATAATAAATTTGAAAAACAAAATTAATTTAAAAAAAGTTTTTATTTTTTTTTCTATTTTTTTTTTTACTTAACTAATATTTCCGAATTTAAATAATAAGGTAGATACAGTTGCGCATAGTTTAATATATTTAACTTTATCTTAGGAGAACCTAAAATTTTAATTATTCTAAATCATTATTTTCCCATTTTTTGTACAATTGTATTAAAAATTAAAAAATTCTCTTAATTTTCTTTTCACACAATAGAATCCATAAAGTGCAGTCAAGCACCTCATTACCATTAAAAATCGGTAATTCCTCTAAAAAATATTTTCAATTAAATGTTCAAAAGAACCAAGAATTCCCACAAATTTTAACAAAGCTCATGCAGACTCAGCTATATACGGGTCACACATACATAGCTCCACATTGTTGCTTCACCATCACGTATTATTCACATGAGTGTTGGTTACCTTTTTATTTTATTATTATGTTATTATGTTCGATTCAATGACGTGTACCTGCGGCTTTTTTAACACACATTACATTTTTGTCTGCATTACCTCCCCATTTAACCAGATGAGAGAGACACGAACGAACGACCGAACACAAAAAACCCTCCTGAATGAAAAATTGTTTCTGGCATTTTTTGTCGGTCATGTCTCGAGACCTTTAATTTTTTTCACACATCATCTGCTGTCCTTTCCCAAAAAAAAAAAAGACCTTTACCGCACATTCGGTGTTCTCCGGTCCGATGGAGTGAAACAGTCACCTGGTGTAGCGATGAAAATAAATAAAAGTTAAAGTAACTGCTAGAGCGCATGTACGGCACCTCTGCACGGTTTAATGCAGTGGCTGAAGCAATAATATCACACGACGACAAAAAAAAATAACAGGATAAAAGGTAATAATAATAAGTGGAGTCTCTCTCTCTCCATGGCTTCATGTGAATGAGCATGGATGACGTCCTGTATTTCTAACTAACGAAAAAAAGTGGACAAAGTATGTCGGTCGTACAAACTTCCAATAAAAATAAAAGCAGCGTGACAAAAATGCAGTTCCATGCACGCAGAATGCCAACCAGAAAAAGACATGATATCACTTTTTCCCCATTTGTACGGTTCGTGTGTGTGACTTACTGACGCGGCGCGTGTGTACAGGATATTTGTTGCATCATTATTATTATTTTTATTGTTACAATTGGAGCGAGCGAAGGAAAAAATGTACTGATTCCCTCATAACCCAGATATTTTCACACGGACGACGCACACAGAATCAGTTTCACTCGTAAATCTCGTCTCTATATAAATTCCTATATTTTAATTTTGTGTGCATTCGCAATAAAATGCACGCAGCAGCAAAGCAGGAGCTTTTGTTAATGGAAATTTTGTGGGTTTTTTAAAGAGTTTTACTTTGCATTTCGTACGAATGCACAGTGGCACAATGGGATCATTGCGTTATCAGCGTAATTTAAATGGGGAAAAAAAGGAAAGAGAGACCTATAAAATGAGAAGATGAATGGATTTAATATTAGTTTTTGTCCATTAATAGGTACCTACGTTTTTTTTGTGAATTAATGGTAGGACGATAAAAAATAATGGAAAGAGTGTAAAAAGTGTTGGATCTTTTAGTCAATTAAAATTTTTTAGTCGATCATGTGATGCGGGTTGAAAGGTGGATTTATTAGAACGGAATATTTTTTGTCAAGAATTTTTTGAAAAATGACTTCTATTCCTTTATGTAATTTTTTTTAAAGAAACAATAGAAAGAATAACTTTAGTTTTAATAAAGTTTTAGTCCGGTATTAATTACGAGCCATTGAGCTTATGTCCTGACACCATCAATTTATAAGACACACGTTTATTGTTGTCATTAGAAATATTTTTTTTATGCATTTTCATTATAGATTTTCCGCTTTAATAATTCGTGGCAATGTTTGGAAGTAGAGAAAATTCAAATATTTGAATTTTTTGTACAGACAGCGCCATGAAATATGGTACGGCGAGTAGTAAAAGCTCGATAAAGACCCATGTTTTGAATTAGTAGAAACCCATTTTTTAAGTCTTTCTCATGATTCGAATATTAAATTATCATGCCACGAAATTTTTATTGATTCTTTATATCAAATTGTGTAAATTCAACATATTTGGATTGAATAAATTGTGGATTGTTTCAAGTGCGAATATAACTAAAAGCTAACCATTAAAACTATTTATAATCAGTTCGTATCTTCTTCGTATTTTCTACAAGTTTATTAAAAGTATTCTTGGGAACGGTTTGGTCAATGTCCACACAAAGTTTGTTGGAGACAAGAATACATCTATTTATGGTACAAAAACCCTTAACCTTTTTCATTTGTACTAAAGTCCAACAATCATTTTTGTTAAGAAATTCTTTTATTTTTAAAGATTTTTATTTATTTTATTTTTATTTTATTTTATTTTTATCTTTTAAAGACAAGAAGTGTCTTTTCAGAAATGCTTCCGTTCCAAAAGTTTAGGAAGAAATAAATATAAAAAAGTGACACAAAAATTACTATGTTGCTTGGCAGCAAATCAAATGTGAGTTAAAACTAAAAATCGTTAATATTTTTAACAATTTTCATTTTTTGATCTTGATTCTCATGAACAAGTCTGTTGAAACCTAAAAAATTATGAGTAATTGAAGGAGAGTCTGATGCCGCGAAGAATAAATCTGTTGTCGAAGTACCAGCTGTTATCCCGAAGAGCGATCTATGATTCCTCAAGTTGTGCTGACAATTTATATTTACGTATTTACTCTTGATGATCTTTAGAAATCAAGTTTAAGTGAAAATGGCACAATAAATTCGAAAACTATCCTCGATATTTGTCATGTTCAAGAAATTCAATTGTTGCTTATAACAAGACATGTATCTGTTTGCAAATATTTTTTCTGCAAAACGTATGTTTTGGATTTCCATTATCTTACTTCTAAAAAGCTTATTTAAGATGATAGCTAAAAAGAAAAAAAAATTATCATATCCAATTTCATCAAATCAAAAAATTTTATTCACTTACCCTGTCTTAAAGTTAGTTTAATTTTTACCTCTAATTTTGCTTCCAAAAAGGTTTTTCATCAATTTTTTCAAATTTTTTTTTAGATTTTGATAAATTTGTTATAAAAATTCAAAAGTTCACTTTAACGTACAAATATTAAAAACGATTATTTATTTTCGCATACCAAAACTAAAGTTTACATCTTGGTGACCATACACAAAACTTCACATGTAAACATTTGAGCAAATCTCCCGAAAAGTCCCTTAATTTCCCGAGACTTTCAATGAACAAGGATGACTCGTTCACTCTAGTGACCAATAAACGGAACAAAACACGAAAATCATACGAACACAAGAAATCAGCAAAACTAACCGAGAAACTGCAACCGGCTGAGCTCGGCACTGACACTACTCTCGACGATAAAATTAGACGACGTAAATTGATCGACGAGAACACTCTCGAAATCAAGGAGAGCAATTTGTACCAGAAATTATTGGAAATTTTAAAAGCCAAAGATTTCTTCGAGCAAACAGAAATTCCTCGTCAATTGATTTGTTTTGGTTTGGGATCACTTTCTTCGTACATCTCGCGACACCAACTCGCTCTCGGTTGTTTGCTCGCCAAGGAGTTTGACATCAAAAACGTGAAATATTCTGATCCGTGCTTCACTGGCAACGACAAGGACCTCTTCAAGGATCTCGGGATCGACATCATCGACGAAAATCTCGAAGGCAAATATTTGTGCGACGATTACATAACAATTTTCTACCTTCCTCATTGTCCGAAGCAGCTCGTGAATAACTTGTTGTGGCGAAATTGGAAGCAAATTCTACTTTCGAAAATAATTCTTGTCACAAATTCCTTTGAAACGATACTCGAAAGGACTCCTTCACGTCTTTTGCAGAACAGTGCGGGGTTTATTGTTAAAATCAACAAATTTGTAACTGAGAACCAACTTCCTGAGTATCACAATTCACCAGATATCTTCAACGATTTGTCGGTAATTTCATTTGAAAGAACCGTCGAAGCGGAAAAGGACTTTTGGAACGACGCAGAAGAACCAATTTACGAAAAATACGATTTAGAATTGGTACAAAATGGCATCGAAGAGCTCTAATTTACTACGAGGTGAGGTTTCCAAATTCTAAAATGACCAAATTTTAAATGAAAATTTTTTTTAGGTCTCCTCCATGAGTTGCGCTTAAGTAGCCCCGATGGAAATATCAAGAATTCCGGAATGGCCAAGTACATGATCGAACAGTTTCGCAAGTATCAGACGACAGATATGCAATTGTGCAAGGCTAAAGACGAAATGCAGTTCCTGGGCAACACGTACTTGACCTACTTACGAAGTCTCCGGCAACACAAAGCCATCAATGCCGAATATAAGGGTCGCGGCGAGAGAAGTATCAAAGATACGGCCGATTTGGTGGGCTTTAAATTGCCTCATGACAAAAAACCCTGAATAAAAACCGATTTTTAGAATACTATATGTAGGAAAATGCATTTTTTTTTTTCAATAATTTGATCCATATAATACGTGTGTGTGTGTTTGGATATTAATTAGTTATGTAGATCATTTTGGTTAATTGCGCGACATTGTAAGTAAAAAAAAATAAATCGTAAAAAAAGGAAGAGTAATCGGGAATGACTGCATCCGATCGAAAAAGAAAAAAAACGGGGCACCTACGCCCTTGAGCTATCACACAAGACTCTCGTGATGGAGCCGTATCCCGTTTTGGCAAAGACCTTTTCGTGCCACTGCAACAAATGACCGCTACTGCCCTCCGACGGGATCTCGAAGCCGCGATAAATGTACTTCATCAAGACATCGAGCAAGTCCGTTTCCAATTGACTGATTGCCGCATCCATTTGCGTGGATTTTATCGTCAGCAAGACGCGCAACGTCAAATTCAACGCCTGATCCTTGATTTGCTGATTCTTGCAGCCGAGCGGCGCATTTTGCAACACAAACTTCAACGCCTCCACATTCTTGCCCTGATTCAGCATATTAGTCACCTCGTTCTCGTCCGGTCCGACCTTTTGTTCCGTCTGTTCTTCCTCCTTGAAGTTGTCCTCGTTGTAGGCATCTACGTCGATTTTGCGGAATGCCGAGCTAAAGGTGTTCTTTGCCATTCTCAAACAAACACGGAGCGTTCACACCCAACTTTTTTTTTGATGCAACTTTTATCTTTGGAATTGTGTGTTTATCAAAATTCGATGATTTGCCTGACGTGTTCGGGCGGTTCGGAAACTCCTGTCGTCAGGGGGAGGAGGTACTGTCTTCCGACGAGCTGTGATGTTTTTTTACCGTGAATGCAAACCTCGTCATTTTAAATTTATCGGTTAAATTTAGGGACGATTTCGATTTATTTTAAATATAGCAAAAAGACAATTTTACTCTAAAACCACTTAAAAAATCGCATCCATGGTACCAAAAAAATAATAAAAATTAAGGAATTTAATGAAAATAAAAGATTTTGTTTGCAATTTAAAAAACTATCTCAATATCTTCAAACGTTGATTTTTATTTCTGAAATTTCTTATTTTTTCACTATATTTTTCCAAAAACAATACAAATTGCTAAATTCTAATATTTTTTTAAGATTTATCAATATTTTTGTTGCTTTGAAATGGATTCATTGAAAATTTAAAATGAAAAAAAAAAAAAATAAAATCATAAAAGATAAATACTTACTGTCTGAATTATTTTTTAAAAAATGTGTCCCTTATTTTTATGAAAAATATTTTTATTTTATTTTATTTGGAAAATCCATTATTTTTACCATTATTTTTATTACCTTGATGATTTACATCAACATTAATTTTTTTTTAGTTATTATTTATTTAACTTTCCACGAAATATAAAATTTAAAATAAAAAAAAGTTTTTTTTACAAAATGACGAAATTTTAATTTTAACTGGCAAAAATAAACACGTTGATAGATCTTTTCTGACAAATCATTAAAAACTGTGTCATTCCTTATTATGGATTCACCATAATAAGAATTTTTGAGCGTGAAATAATATTTTTGATATTTTTTATTAAGCTTTACTTTAAGATTTGCTAATTTATATGAGATTTTAGAATATTTCATTTTAAAATTTAAAGAATAAAATTTCATGACTAAAAAATAAAATTTCATCAATTTCATTTCATAAAATTTCAACTTTATGAAAAAAATTTTTAGAGAAGAAAATTCAACTTAAAATATGATTTAAAAAAAAAATTAGTAAAAATTGAAATTCTTTTAAAACAAATTTTGAAAATTACTCAAAAAATTATGAAAATAGACCAAAAAAACGGTAATTTTTGATGAAATTTTTAACTTTTTTTTTAATTTTACCCCATTGGATTTTCTACTTTTAAAATGGGGCATTGATTTTATTTTTTATTTTCATTTGGAGCGGCTTTAAACATTAAAATATAGAGAAATATTAAATTTTGAACTAATTTTAAAGAAAATTGTCATCTTTTTCATAAGAATTTCTGTCAAAAATGTACAAAAATATGATTTTTTTTCTTATATTTTAGATACTCGATATTAGATATCCCCCCTGCAAAATTCCCAAAAAATTATGAAAGATGAAACCTGAAACATTTAGAATTATTGTTTTGGCCTTACTCAGCTGATTTTTGATTCAACGTAAGCAAAAAATTTGTAATAAAAAATATTTAAAAAAGATATGCAGAAAAAGTGAAAAACTAATTCTTTGAGCTTTAATTGACTTGATAAAAAAAATAAATTTTAATTGAAAATTAAATTCAAAAATAAATTAAAAAATTATTTTTGAAAATGTCTTTGAGTTTAGATAAATCGTCGAAAGGGATTGGAAATCCATGAAAATGAAACAAAACAAAAAAAGTACCAAATAGATGATAAGATTTTAAATTAAACAATAAAAATGGACATTGAAGAAACTTTCCAGTCAGGCATTAAGGAAAAACTCCGTTCTCGCATTTTCCTCGGAAGTTTTGAAAAAAAGTCCTATATTTCAGCGATAAGCGATTACCGCAACGTGATACTTTTAGGTGCTTCCGAAACCGAGCTCTTGAGCGATTTGGTTGCTGTTAGAAGAGAAATCGAAAAATTCTACAAAAACTCACCGCATTGGATCGGCTTTGAGGTAATCGATGCAACTACAGGAACACTTTACATTGACCAGCTGGAAGACGTTCCCTTCGGTACTTTTTGGTTCCAAATAAAAACTGTGCGATTCAAAGACGGCGAAGTAAAACTAAAACTGAAAATTCTACGGAAAGTAGAATCATCCGAGACCAGTTTCGACAGGAGCACATCAAAATCCTTAAATAATGACAGCACAAATTCGACAGCGACATGGAAGGAAATTTTCGACTTGTGGCTCGAATCGGCAAATGTTAATATTAAAAATTTATTACTGCACAAGTTTACGGTGGAAAATTGCATAAAATTTATGCAGATGGTTCCACTTGTGATGATCAGCATTTTTATTGGTGGCTTTCATTTGATTCAATTTGTGGGTGATTTTTGTGTTCGGATGATGCCAGAGTTGACTCGTTTGGTTCACGCTTGCACACCAATTTTCTTTGGAATACTAGATTTGATTTCCCGGATAATTGGGGGATTTTTCATTTTGATATCGATGATATGGAAGGACAGCATAGGAGGAGGAGCAAAGCCACGACAACCAGCAATAAAGTATCCTGTGAACAGGATTCAGTGATTTATGTGAATTTTTTGGTGCATGTGCAATTTTTTTTTCGAGAGTTTTTATTAATCACAAATATTTATTTATTTAAATATTTAATTTAATATTTTTTTTTAATAAAAAATTGTGTAAGGATAAAATAATTAAAAATAAAACTTATAAAAAAAATAATAAAAAATATTTTTAAATTAACTAGCAATGTATTTAAATTTAAATATCAAAATATAAATAATTTTTTTTAAAATGTTGTTTATTTAATTTAAAAATTTTATTTTAGGCGAATTTTTTTTTATTAATTTTTGATGTTGTATAACAAAACCAATTATTGTTGTTTGGAAATTAGTTCCAAATTTAAAAATCTGTCTTTAAGAAAAACTTTAAAAAAATCTTCTGATTTAGTACTATGAGCTCAGTTATTTATAAATAATATCTCTGAGATATCTTCGGCCAAACCAAGTAACTACACCAACCCATAACATGACTTCTAAACAATTACCAAAAAAGTTTGACTTTTCTTTTTTCTCCGTTTTTGGAATATTTTTGACCAAATTTTGCATTTCTTGACACTGTTTCAGCATCTTTTCAATCTTCCTTTTTTCCGATGAATTTTTCTCGAAAATATATTTGCGAAAATTTAAAATATTCTGCAGCCGGCAAACATGTTCCAAAATATCATCTAATGCTCTTTCCCTGTAAGATCTTAAGGAAAAGAAATAAATTTCATAAAATATGAAAATATGAAGGTAAAAACTTGCCTATCGTCGTAGTCCATAAAATCATCATAATAATCATTTTCATAGAATTCTTCAGAATTATTACAAGGCTCGTTAGCTATTTGAAAATTCATTGAATTCATAGAATTCTGATTCTGTGTATTGCTCTTTTTGTTTTTTCGTCTACGAGGTCTTCCCATTTTTTTTTTTTTTTTAAATATTTTTAAAGGAAAAAAATTATTTTGATGGCAAAACAAATATAAATTATTGAGAGATAGAAGAAAAAAAATTTATTGAGAGATAGCAGAAAAAAAATTATTTATCTATTTGATAAATTCATTTATTGATGATAAGCTTTCAAATAATAGCTTTTGAAAACCATAAGATAGTGTTGACAAGATCGTTAAATATTTCCTACACCAATCTTACACTGCAAAAAATTGGTGTCTCGCAAGCAAAAAATCCCGCGAGACACGCGCGAGACACACGCGAGACACTTTGCGAGACACTTCGCGAGACACTTTGCGAGACACCATGAAAAATTTTAAAATTTTGAAATTTTTTGGAAAAAAAATTTTTTTTTTCGATATTTTTTTTAAATTTTATGATTGCAAATGGATAGCAGATGAATTAAGCAACTAATGTAAAATTTTATTCCTGCAAAATTTGCTCAAATTTCTAAGAATTTTCGAAAAAACATATTCATAAATTTGAACTTTTTTCTTATAATGACAAACAAAAAAAAAATTAAAAAAAAAATAATAAAAATAACAAACTTAAATCAAAATAAAAGGAAGGAAACTAGTAGATCCCGAGTAGGATGGAAATGTATTTTCTTTTTTTTTTTTTGCCGTATATTGAAAAATAAAGAAGATTTTGTTTAAAAATAACAAATTATCTTAAAAACGAAGTCTTATTTTACACGTTTTTAGGTCTCACAAAAAAAAATTAAGAAAAAATTTAATTTCATAAATTGCTGTAATAATCAAGCGAACTTCAATTCTGATGATTTTAACTAAATTTTTACTAAAACTTTACTTCAATTAAAGAGCGTTAATGGTTTTGCGTGAAAGTTAAAATTTTCTAAAACCTATAAATTTCATTCTAAGAACCTCTTGATTTGTCTGTAAATTTCATTTTTATGTTTTTTTTTTTTGTTTTTTTAATGTTAAAATTATTCCAATAAAATGAATAATTTGGGTAAAAATGAACAAAAATCGCAAAAAATCTCAGAAATTTTAACAAATTTTGCAGGAATAAAAGCGTACAATGGTTGCATTATTCATCTGCTAATCAGTTTCAATCATAAAATTAACAAAAAATCACGAAAAAAAATGTTCCTCCAAAAATTTTCAAAATTTTAAAATTTTTCATGGTGTCTCGCAAAGTGTCTCGCGAAGTGTCTCGCGGAATTTTTTGCTTGCGAGACACCAGTTTTTTATAGTGTAGTCTAATTTCATTTTAATCAATTTTAATCCAATTTTAATTTATATAAACAAAAATTTGGATTCTTTTGCATTTCTTGAAAATATTTTACAACTAATAAAGCACCTTTTATCCTATGGGAAAATTTTTATTTAATCTTTAGTTTTTTTTATTATTTTTCATTTTTTTTAGAATTATTTTTAAAAAATAACTAAACAGTTGATTTTTTTATTGTCTGTTTTTTTATTTTTTTAATTTATTTTTTACCGCATTTCGAAGAAAAAATGCGGTATTAAATTCGACTTGTCGTCTGTGTGTGTGTCAGTAACGCTGTGCCCCAAAATTTTTTTTTATTTTTTCAAAAATCAAGGAGATTTCGATGGAAATCATCTTTAGAATGAATATTTATTCAATTCTAGCTTTGAAATCCATCGAAAGTTGATTAAAACTTGACTTGAAAAATCGCAAGACCGTTTTTCTTCTTTTTCGAAAAAACGGTCATGAAATTTTTTTTTTTTAATTTTTTCAAACCCCAAAATTGCCCTAGTTATTTGAGGACCCTGAAGGTCTGTGGGCAGTCCCTTGGGTTGTGAGGTGTATAAAATTGTGAAAGGGTCATGAGGAGTACACAAATGTGAAATTAGGGGTGCAAAATTATGAAATAATGCATTTCAATGGAAAAAGTCTGTAGTTGATAAAAAGTTCGGAAAATTGAAATGAGGATTATGAAATTGTAAAGTGAGGACTAAAATAAAGAGTAATATCGGAATGCGTTCTTTAGACGACTTTTTTTTCTATTTTTTTTATTAGGTATTTTTTAAAAAATATAGATTGATAGATTTTTTACGCAAATAAATATTTTAGGTACAAATGATTAGCTCAGTAAAAAAACTTAAAAATTTAATTTAGAATTCAATTTTTATTCACTTAAAAAATTATAAGGCACTTTTAATTAGTACTGATGTTCGGAAGCTCGTTGAAAATTCTTACAAAAGTAAAAACATTTTAAAAAAATTTTTATTTCATGATGTAGTAAATACCCAAAACTATCACACCAAAACCAAAAATCAAAGATTGCATTATTTTATATGAAATTTTGGCTACATTGGCGTTTTGACTTATATTTTCTTTTCAAAAAAAAAAATATTTTGACAAATTTTTCTAAAAATTATTTTTAATTTTTTTGGTCGTTATTTTTTGTAAGAAATTAGAAATTTTTACTCAAAATTTTTATAAATAATCTTTAAAATAGTTAAAATGTCAAAATGGTTTAAAACAACCAAATTATTGCTAAAAAGGCTAACAAAACTTAAAAAATCAGTCACTTTTTTATGAAAAAGTATTTCAAAATTTATATAATATTTCTATATCCCCCATAAAGAGATAAAAATAAATTCTTAAGCTTGAGTTTTCCTTTTGTTGCCTTATAATTTTTTGGGGAAGCCTTATACATTGAACAAATAAAAGTTTTGAGCCCTGGATTCTAAAAATTTTCTCTGAGAATCAAAATTCATGGGGGGGGGCACGGCCCATCCCAGCACCCTATGACATTACGCCCCTGGTCAAATGTCATACATGAATGACAGATGGATGAAAAACACAAACAAACATCAAAAATTTATTAATTTTCCAGCATTTTTAAAATTTTTTTGTCCAAAAACATTCAAAATCAACCAAAAATATGGAAATAGAGAACGACAACTACGATTCCGAACATTCAGATGAGGTAATTTTACTTTAATTTAATATTTCGCACTAAAAATCCTTCGTTCTTTTAGGAAATTGACTTTGACTCTTTGGAGCAACAAGGTCCCAAGAGCGAACACGAATGTCCAACGTGCACCAAAAAATTCCGAATATCCAAATTGTTGTTCCAACATCAACTGCTCGAGCACAAAGATCAAAAAATCTCGCTACTTTTACAAAACTTACTGGAAACTGAGGAATTTTACTCCTCAGACAGCGATTGTGACTACACCATCAGTGTCGAAGTCATTAAAACACTGAAACCCAAGTCGCAGTTCCTACAAGAAAACGCCGACGATGCTGAGCAAGTCACGAATTCCGTCAAAATTGTGGAAAAAGATGCGCATTACGACAAAATTGAGGACGCCACCGGTGATGATCGCATTTCCTGCTCGTATTGCACTCAATCGTTCACCACAAAAAAGATCCTGACGCAGCATATCAAACTTCATCATGTGCAGGACAATGGCACAGTCGAAATTGATTTGTCCTCGATGACGACTTTTTCGTGTCCCGAATGCTTGCGCGAGCTCAAAGACTCGCGTTGCCTCAAGAAACACATGAAGCTGTGTCACAACTTGAAGGTTCACAGTACGCGACGTCGTCCGCCGCCCATTCGGATGCCCGCCAAGGAGCCCAGTGTCGTCAAGGGTCCGTTATGCGAAGAGTTTCCCATAATTCGGGATCGGTCTCCGACTTCGGGCAAGCCGAGAACCAAATGTGGCATCTGCGGACATGGACCCGTCTACGGTTACACGACAATTATGAAGCATCAGGTGCGAAAACACGGGCGTCCCATGAAGAAAACGAACGATTTGTTCATTTGTGACTTTTGTACGAAGCAATTCAAGACCAAGGAGAATCTTTCGCGACATTTAAAGATTCACGAGAACGCGAGACGGTACGAATGTGAGCTTTGTGACGCGAAATTCAATACGGGACTCTTGCTGTTGCGCCACCGACGACTTCATGTGTACATAAAATGCGAACTTTGCGACGAAGAATTTCAATTTCGGTCGCAGTACCGCAGTCATCACCGAGCAGCACACCCAAAAACACACAAAAGTGCCACAATGATGCAGCAAGGAGACAACGACGAGATAATTTTAACGAATGAGGTCCCAAAAGTGAATGATGGGAATTTTTTCGAGCAGTGTCTTGGGTGCAAAAAACCTTTTCGCAGTAAGCGCGGCTTCAAGGAGCACCAATGCAAGGAGATCGACTACACGGAAGACACCCAATCCGATGCGGAGATGGACGGTAGTCCTTTGAGAAAGGGAGAAAGTCCCTGCGGCATTTGTTTCAAGTCGTTCAAAAGTAAAAAGGGCTTCATTAATCATCGATGCAAGGAACACCGTCAAGTTATTTGCCCGTTGGACGAGTGCGGACTGAAATTCGATAAATTTCGCGATTATTATGAACACGTAGAACAAATTCACAATGGAAATGACGAAAATATCAGAGCAGCGTTAATTTATTCGATGGACGACGAAAGTGAAGTGATACAATTGCATGAAGTGGGAGACGTTGAATCGGAAATAACTATAAGCAATTGAGTGGATTTATTAAAAATTTATGAAAAATAGAACAGTTTTAGTTAAAATTATTAAGAAAATGTGTTTGAATGAAAAATTAGGACGGTTTATAGAAAAAAATCGTAAAAAATTAGAATATTTGTGAAATTTGGCCCAAATTCTCGGGAAAAATATTTTTTTTTTGCAATTTTTTAAATTTAAATATTTAAAAAAATATTTACAGTCCGAAATATTTACAAAAGTTTAAAAAATTTTGACATTTTTCTAACAAAAGTCATCTTTTGACTGAAAATATTGGAATTTTTAAAAAACTACAATGCTTCAACAATTTTTCAATCTTTTGGAAATGATGAGAATTAATTGAATTTTTGAATTTTTTTAGAATTAATTTTTAAAAATTGAAAAAAGATATAAAAAGAGTCATTTTGTTCCTTATCGAAATTTATATTTTTTTTATTTAAAATTAATTTTTTATAATTAAGGCCGCTCCAAATGAAACTCAATAGTTTGGTCCAAAATTTTTGAAATAAAAATGGGTGGGGCAAAAAAAAATAAAAAAATTTGAAATACTTTTTTCATACAAAATGTCAAATTTTTTAAAAATTTTCGATCGTTAATCAATATTATTGTTGTTTTGAGTTTTTTACATTGATATTTGTGTATTAAAAATTGATTTAAAAAAATTTAATTAAAATTGAAAAAAATGAATATCATAAAAATAACTGTCAAAATTTTTTTGAAAAAAAAATTCAATAATTTTCATGAAAATTTTTTTTTTTAAAGAAAACTTTATGTCGAAATATGATTTTGAATACAAAAACTACTAAAAGTTGAAAAATTTTCTTGAAAGTTTTATGTAAAATTATGGAAATACACCAAAAATTGGTAGTTTTTGATGAAATTTTTAACTTTTTTTTTATTCTGCCCCATTCGATTTTCGAATTTAAAATGGGGCATCGGACAAAACTATTGAGTTTCATTTGGAGCGGCCTAAATGTGTTTAATTATATTTTTAAAATTATTTTGAGATATTTTTTTTATCAAAAATATCCAAGAATTACTCGAAATTAATTAATTCAATTTTTAATTAAAAAGTTATTTTTTTTTTTTAATAAACTTCTGAAAAATCTTCTCAGTTTATTTTATCAAAAATTAAATTTTAAATTAAAACTTTAATTAATTAACTTCGAGCATTTCTTAGATATTTTTGATCAAAAATAACTCAAAATAATTTTTAAAAATATAATTTAACACAACTCAATACAAAAAATTTGAAATTTCGACAAAAAAACTAAATTAGAAGCAAAAGACTATTTTTCGCATCTTCAACAAATTTTTAAAAATTCATAGAAAAAAACTTAAATTTTAATTTAAAAAAACGTATCAAATATTTTTTAGTCCTCTATCAATTTCAATAAATTTAAAAAAAAAATAAAAATTTGATTAACGATATTCATTTTTCATAGATTTCTGCCTTCAAAAATTTTTTTATGGATAGAACAAAGTCAACGGGTCCATTATTTTTATAGAATAAATTTATTTCAAAGATATCTATTTAATAGTTAAAGTTGGTTTAGATAACAGTCGGTTAAAAAATTCACTTAAGCCTTTGCTTTCTTTCCCTTTTTCTCGAATTTTGGTTTTTTGTCGGCAACAGGAGCTTTTTTGGGACTCGCTTTTTCCATCGCCGGTCCTTTTTTATTTTTCTTTACATTTTCCTTCTTGACTACTGGTTTCGTTTCCACTTTTTTCTCGACAGCAGCAGCTGCAGATTTCTTATTTTTCTTTTGTTTCTTCGCTGGTTTCACTTTTGGTGCCTTTTCCTCTTCTTCAGGTTCATTTTCGCCATCAGATCCATCACTTTCTGCCTTTACTTCTGTCTCTTCATCGTTTTCCTGTTCCTCCTTTTCTTCATTTTCTACCTTGACTTTTTTCGTTTTTTGTCCTTTTCCGTCTTCAGATTCGCGTTTGACGCCTTTTTTCTTCTCGACCTTGAAACCTTCGTTCAAGCGGAATTTCTTCGACTCGTTTTCGAGTTTATTGGCGACTTTCATGAGATGTCGATATTTGGGCCCAACAATAACGGGCACCGGAACGCGATTCGGATCGATTTCGCTGATGTACAACGGCAAACTGACCACCGAATGAGCCATCGGCTTCAAGTAAATGTTCTTGATGTTCACCCAGCCACCGGGATATTCGGTCTTGAGTTTCTCCAAAATTGCCTCGATATTCTCGACAAATTGCTCGACGGAGTGTTTGTGTGTTGCCACTTGAATGGCTGTTGTCATGCCGTGCGACACTTGTTTGTAGCACGTTTTGCTGACGCCACGAAGTAGCTCGGCTTTTAGGTTTTTTTCTTCGTTGTGCTTGATTTTGACGGGAACAGCCGATTTGCGCGTTTCAATGAAATATTTGCCGGTAAATTTGAAGACGCGCGCCGAGATGATCGAGTCGCACAAGAAAAGTTCGTAGGTTTGGGCGAGTTTGCGTTTTTGCTCGAAACTGCTGTGATTTTGCTTCATCTCCTGGAAGGGCATGACTTTTTTGATGAAATCGATCTTTTGCTCGCGGAAAATTTGCTCGTATTTGGCAGCTGTTAGTTCGGGATCGTGTTGCTTGCCACGCACGTCGTCGCGGACAACCAAGCAAATGTCGTCTGTGTCGTCGTAAAGGGAATGCGGTAAGGGTCTGAAAGGAAAAAATCAATAAAATTTGATTAAAAAATTAATAAATTGATTTTTTATAAAGAAAGAAAATTGTAAGCTTGAAGATTTGAATTCAAAATTTTTTTTACTCAAAAATTAATTAAAATGAAATTTAAAAAAAATATAAAAAAATAAATTAATTTTAAAAAATAAAAAATTTTTAAAAAAAAATTAAAAATTTTAAAAAAAACCGTTAAATTTAATGATTTTAAATTTTAAAAAAAAAATTAAAAATTTATTGCATTGAAAATGATATTTATAAAAAATTCAAAAATTTTTAAAAAAATCAGTAAATTATGTTTTCAAAATTTTTTTTGTGAAAAATTATTAAAAAAAAATAAATTATTTTTCAAAAAAGAAATTATAAATCAAGAATTAAAAACAACGAAAAATTAATCAAAAAATAAAATTTTTCATTTTGTAAAAAATACCTAAAATAATTAAAAAAAATAAAAAATTTTACGAAAAATTAATTAAATTTTTATTTTAAATTAATTTAAAAACCATAAATTAAAATTAAAAATCAATATTGAAATTAATTTAAAAATTAAAAAAACATTAAATTAAAAAAAAAATTTGTAAAATTTTATTTAAAAAAAAAAAAATAAAATTTTAAAAAAAATAATTGAAAAAAAAAATAAAAATTTTATTAAAATAATTTAAAAATTAAAAATCAAAATTAATTAATTTAAAAATTTAATAATAAATTAAAAAAATAAAATCTAAAAAATTTAAAAAATAAAAAAAAAATTTAAAATAAAAAAAAACCAATTTTAAAAAAATAAAAAAAATAAAAATAAAAAAATTTTAAAAAATTTAAAAAAAAAATAAAAAATACTTGAAATTTTTCGGAAGAAATTAAAAAATAGAAATTTTTTAAATTATTAAATGGAGCAAAGAACAAAAATTTTAAATAAAATTATTTAAGATTTAAAATAAGAACTTACAATCGAACAAGCCGCGTGGGACATTTGGGAATTTTGGTCGCACACACTTGCAAGCAATACTTGAAATCTTTGTCAAACAACTTTTTCTTCTCCTTCGCTTCTTCTTCAGTGGCTTTCCTTAAAGCAATCACGGCAGCACGAATCGCATCTTTTGTGGCAAGCATTTCAGGAGCCTCAGCGGGATCCTCAACGACCGCATCTTTCGTTTTCAAATTTTTCGCCGCACTTTTCAACTTTTTCGTGATTTTCTCAGCTTTATCCACGAACGCATCTTTTTTCTGTGGCTTTTTCGTAACTTTTCCAGCTTTGTTAATTTTTGTCAAATTATCCTTTTTGTCGTCTTCACCGGCAACCGCAGCAGCAGCTGCAGCTTTTTTATTCTTCTTTTTATTTTTGTTCTTGTTCTTCGAAACGACGGGAACTTGATCGACTTTCGCAATGGGAATGGCTTCGGGAGCTTCATCACTGTCGCTGGCCTCCGCAAAGTCCTTCGCTGGCACGGGTTTGACTTTTTTCGGTGCGGCAGCTTTTTTGTTGGCTTTTGTCTTGACACGATCCTTGGGGGCATCGACGGCGACTACCGGAGCCTTTTTTCCCTTTTCGAGCTTTACTTTGACCATTTTTTTAGTTAAAATTTTCGCTAATTTCTCTGAAATTTTGTAAAATGTGTCTGACTTGCGATGTGTGCTTTTAAAAATAAACGCACGTGTGAGAAATTCTCTCTCGAATTGTGCCACGGGTCTTTGTGAGATGTATGAGAGTGATGAACAGCTGATAATATGACAGAAAAAAGGTTTTTCTCGGTAGGCAATTGAAATCATCGTCGCTCAATTTTTTAACCTTTATTTTGCGAAATTAATTGAAGGTGACACAAAATGATAACTCGTCTCTTGCAAAAGACGATAAAAACGCGTCCAATTCAGCATTTTTCACGCCAATTCTCGTCACAAACAGCCACAAAATCCGCAGTTGATGATGCAACTTTCCGAAAATCCAAATATTTGGTCGGCGATTCGATGCACGGATTTGTCTGCACGAATGTTAAGTTCATCAAAGAGTTTAATATGACGGCTTATGTGTTGAAACACGAGAAAACTGGCCTGGAATACCTCCACGTTGATCGTCCCGACAGCAATAATGTCTTTTCCATTAATTTTCGCACGACCCCGATGAACAGCACCGGTCTTCCGCACATCTTGGAACATAATGTTCTCTGTGTAAGTTAATTTTCCTTCAATTTTAAGCAATTTTTAATATTTAAAATTAATTTTCTTTTAGGGAAGTGAACGTTTTCCCGTCCGCGACCCCTTTTTCAAGATGTTAAATCGAAGTTTGGCAACTTTCATGAACGCCATGACGGGTCCCGACTACACTTTGTACCCATTTTCGTCGACAAACGAGACAGATTACCGAAATTTGATGGGAATTTACTGCGATGCCGTTTTCAAGCCGAATTTGAAGTACCTGGACTTCTTGCAGGAAGGTTGGCGCTTGGAACATTCGACGATAGATGACAAAAACTCACCATTAATCTTCAAAGGCGTCGTTTACAACGAAATGAAGGGAGCATTTTCGGAAAATTCCGCTGTTTTTGGCGAAAATTTTTTCAATAAGATTTTGCCGGATCACACGTATGGCGTTTGTTCTGGTGGTGACCCCATAAAAATCCCGGAATTGACACACAAGGACCTCGTCGAGTTCCATCAGAAATATTATCACCCGAGTAACGCACGAATGTTCAGTTACGGCAATTTCCAGCTGGAAAAGACGTTGGATTACGTGAATTCGCAGTATTTGGGACATGTGAACCCCATTGATGCGTCTTATAGTGTCGTCCCGAACCAGAAACGGTGGACGGAGCCACGATCTGCTCACATTACGTGTCGTTTCGACAACATGGGAGCGCCGTTCGAGAAGCAAAATCAAATTGGAATTGGATTTTTGATGTCCGACATTCGAGATACTTACGAAAATTTCGTTATTTACGTCTTGACGGAACTTTTGGTCAAGGGACCCAACTCGTACTTTTACAAAAGCTTGATTGAACCGAATATTTCGGGTGGGTACAACGGAAATACCGGTTTCGAGTCGAATATTAAGGACACAATGTTCACAATTGGTCTTCAGGATATCGCTGTGAACGATTTTGAACGAGTTCAAACGATTTTCGATCAAACGATCCAACAAGTGGTCGAGCAGGGCTTCGATAAAACGCATTTGGAAGGCATTTTACACAACATTGAACTCATGATGAAGCACCAAACACCCAAATTTGGTCTCGGATTGCTTTTTAACTTGACCGCCTTGTGGAATCACGGCACAGGAAGTGATTTAATCAGCAGTATGGAAGTCGCCAACACCATAGCGCGCTTCAGAAAGAACTTGGCGGAGGACCCAAAGTACCTGGAAAAGAAAGTTGAACAATATTTCATCAAAAATAAGCATAAATTGACGTTAACGATGTCTCCGGACAAGGATCACGAAGCAAAATTCGCAGCTGCGGAACAAAAATTGCTGCAGGAAAAGGTCGATGCATTAACAGAAACTGACAAGGAACGTGTCTTCAAAGATGGCTTGGCTCTGTTAGAGTCCCAAAAGTCCGTGGAAAACATGGAAATCCTTCCGTGCCTCAAACTGAGTGACATTAAGACCGATTTGGAAGCCCCCCGATTGGAAAAAATCACCGTAAAAGACGTTCCCACGCAAATTTGTCTTGTTGACACAAACGGCGTCACATATTTCCGTTCGATTTTTGACGCCTCCGAACTGGAACACGAAGAAAAAGTGCTTTTGCCCTTGTTTTGCGACGTCGTGAGCCAATTTGGAACGAAAAAAACTGATTTTCGCACCTTTGATACGCGAATTAAAACCAAAACCGCAGGATTGTCGTTCAGTGTTCATTTGACGGAAAGTCTAGAGGACCCGAGAAAATACCAAATTGGCCTAATGATGGGCACTTATTGTCTAAATCCGAATAATGAGGAGATGTTTTCAATTATTTCGGAGTTGTTGAACGATTTTCATCCCGAGGACACGGAACGCTTTGAAATGTTGCTCCAAAATTACCTCTCGAACCTATCTTGTGGCATCGCGCAGTCGGGACACATGTATGCGATAAGCGGGGCTTCGGGTCTCGTCACGGAAGCGGCGGCATTGAAGGAGGAGATTAACGGCATCAAACATTTGGAATTTATGAACAAATTAACGGCAGAAGCGACACCGGCGGAAATTTTGGAAAAAATGAGAAAAATTGCTGAAAAATTATTTAAAAAGGGTTCGATGAGTACAGCGCTGAATTTAACGGAAAATGACAAAAAATCAACGTTAAAAACTTACGAAGCATTTTTGGGGGATGTTTGCCAGAACCGAACAAAATCTCCGCTGAAATGGCATGAATCGAAAATCTTGTCCACGAAGTCGATCCACAACGAAATGACAATTCCCGTGAATTATTGCGCAAAAGCTTTTCCAACCGTCTCGTACACTCATCCCGATTTCGCTAAATTACGCGTTCTAGCGAAACTAATTTCCGCCAAGTACCTTCTCCCGGTTGTTAGAGAGCAAAATGGAGCTTATGGCGCTGGTGCGAAACTCGGAACCGATTCTCTCTTCAGTTTCTACAGTTATCGTGACCCGAATTCGACAAAAACGCTGGATGTCTTTGACGAAACCTACAACTGGATCAAACAAAATGACGCGAAATTCGATGAACAAACTTTATTTGAGGCGAAATTGGGAGTTTTGCAGCAAATTGATGCCCCGATTGCTCCGATGGATGTTGGAATTGATAATTTTTCGCACGGATTGACGCATGAGATGCGAATGGCGCACAGGAAAAATATTCTCGGGGTCACGAAAGAGGACTTGATGCAAGTGGCGGAGAAGTATTTGAAGGAGGGAGCAGTTAAAAATGTCGGAAAATGCGTGCTTGGACCGGAAAATGGGGAATTGAAGGAACGAATGACTGCCTTGAATTAAATTTGAAAGTTAGAATTAGATAGTTTTGGAGGAATAAAAAAAAATATGTAAATGTTGAAATTAATTTTTTCATTAAAAAGGTCCTTGAAAAAAATTCATTTTTAGCCCAAAAAAATTTTAATGAAGAGGACGAAATTTAAAAAAAATAAAAATTTAATTATTTAAAAAAATGACTACAATTTTTTGACCGTTTATCAAATTTTTTTGTTGTTTTGCTTTGAAATTTTTTTTTGCTTGAAAATTTTCAATTTTCAATTCAAAAATTTGAAAAAACATGAAAAATTACAAATTAAAAAAATATATTTTTGTAAAAAAATCATCATGAATATTAAAATTAATTTCATCTTAAAATAAAAAATGATTAAAATTAATTTTTTAAAAATAATGTAAAAATTGATTAAAAATTATTAAAATAGCAAAAAAAACGCCATTTATGAGAAAATTTTTACTTTTTTTTTAATTTTAAAAATTAAAAATTTTTTTATTTTATTTTAATTTTTTTTTTATTATTTAAAAAGTTAAAAATTCAAAATGCCGAAATTTAAGATAATCAAAATAAAAAAAAAATAATAAATTTAATTTGACTTCGTTAAGATTTTTCTTCCTTTTTTTGATTTCCAAAAAATTTTTTGAATTTTTTGAAATAGAATTTTTTGAAAAATTATTTTTCAATTTTTTAAATCATTTGTTTTGAAAAAAAATTAAAATTTCAAGACAAAAAAATTAAATTAAATAAAAAATTAATGATTTTAAAATTAATTTAAAATATTTTATAAAAGCTGCTTTATCTGCTGCTGATTATCTTAAATTTCTTTTTTAAAAAATTTTCTAAAATATAAAAAAAAAATTTTTCAAATTTTTTTTTAAATTAAAAAAAAATAAAAATTTTGATCATTTTTTATTTTTAAATGGCGTTTTTTTTACTATTTTCATAATTTTCTATATAATTTTTAACAAATTTTTACATTATTTTAAAAAATTAATTTTGATCATTTTTTTATTTTAAGGATGAAATTATTTTGAAATTTTTAATTTGTAATTTTTCACGTTTTTTTTATCTTTCACTTATAATACATTTTAAATATCAAACTTTAAAATTAACAAAAAAATGATAAACGGTAAAAAATTGTTAAAACTCAAAAATTTTGTTTAAAAAGTATTTCAAAACCTCTTTTATTTAATAAGCCTGAAAAACTTAATTGTAAAAAAAAACACTTTTTTTCGAATTTAATTAACGAATTAACTTCATTATTATTTGATTTTGTCACTGTTCTATTGTGTGTTGTAATAGGTCTGTACACGGGATTTTAAGCATTTTTTATGTACAAATTCTCTTAAATTTTATACAATATTTGATGATTTATCGATAACATGGGGCAAAAAACAACTTATGGCAGTTTAATCTTTAGAAATATTGAATTTTCACTCGATTTTCTAACATTTTATATTTAAAAAAAAATAATTTCGCGAATTTGAAAAGACTTGTGAACAAAAAGTGCAAAACAAAAACACGCGAATTTTGAGCACTTGGTGTGGTAATAATAAAAATATATATGAAAAATGATAAAACTCATGTACAGCTTTCTTGCAGTAATATCGTAGAAGAAGTGATTAGCAGCTCTCGGGTGTTACATAAAGTCATCCATCTCATCGTAATCGTATTGGGTTGAGAGGTCGTCGAGTCGTGACTGCAAAACAAAAAATGATAAGAATTTCGGAAATTTCTAGAAAAAAATTTTTTTTTTCTTACATTTTCTCCTTCAACTCTCAATTTGGCCTTGACTTTGCCACCTTTCTTCTTCGGTTTGTCGCCCTTTTCAAGTTTTTGCTTTTCTAGGTACATGTTATCTACCGTCGTTTTAATTTTCCTAATGTGAGTCGATGTCACTGCAAAGAAATTTTGGTTAAAAATTCAATTTTTCATCGAAAAAAATCAAATAAACTCACTGCTGGCACAAATGTTGCGCACAAGCTCCTCGGCAAAGTTTGGAAATTCGTCGCGAAGTTTGAATTGCAAGACCTTTTTACTAATTGCATCGGCTAATTCGGTAAATTCCTCCACAGTTTGTGGGTTTCGGGCATCAATGCCGCCCGTCGCACCTGCATCCGTCAGTCCAAAGGTCTCCAATGCGAGTTTTAGGTCATTTTCCTCCTGCAACTTTTGGATGCGAGCCTTTTCCGCGAGTCTCTGCTCCGGCGTCATCTCAGCTTCTTCCTTTTCGCGACGTTTCCTCTCAATTTCCTCCAATCGGGCACGTTCCTTTTCCGCGATTTTTTGTTGTAGCGTTTTCTTGGGCTTCGTTTTTACGGGCGTACTGTCGTTGCTGTCCTTTTTCGAGTCTTCTTCCTCGTCTTCGTCTTCCCAGGAGTCCTGAAAATGTGTGAAATTGATAATTTGCAACAAGTCTGTACACAAAAACAACAACAATGCACAAGGCCACTCCATATGTTACGTACGAAATGTGACTTTCACCACATGGAATGCCTATGTCATCAACACCAAATCACAAAAAAATGCATTTTTCCTGCATTTTTAACATTTTTTTGAATTTTTTACCTTGACATCTTCCTCGATATCCTCGCCATCCCATTTATTCACGTTCACGGGTTTGGGTTTCACCACTTTCGATGAATCAGCTAGTGCTTCTGCAAGCAAAAAAAAATTTGGCACACACAATTTTCACGATTATTTCGTGTTTCGAGGGCATTTGAAGACGAAAATTCCTTACCCCAGTCGTCCTCCATGCTTCATAAAGCTGATTTTAGTATTTTTAGCGTCTAAGATGCGAATTTTCTCGAGAAATTCGAACAAATTTGGCTGGAATCCACCAAATCTTTATCGCAGAAAGTTTTAATTTGACGTTTTACGAAATTTCAAACGTCAAGACTTTGGAAAATGTCAAATTTTTGACGGATTACGTAAATTCGCTGTCAAAACAAGTGATTTTTTCACGGCCGTGGTTCGAGATTTTTATTGAAAATGATTATCAGGTGATTTTTCAGCATTTTTTTTCGAAATTTTAACATTTTTTAACTTTTGCGACACTTTTTCAGAACTGCAATCAAGGCTGGCTGCTGCGTGGGAGCCGTTCACTATTCGCGAGAACTCGGAGTTTGGGGCGATGCGGAATCCACACACAAATTGTACACGAAAATCCAGCAGGAAATGGAGCCTGTGTGCAAAAAAGTGCGAGCTACGGTGAATTATGAGCCGCCACCGATGCCCACATCGGGCGAAGTTGGTTTCATCGTCAACCACTACTACAACGAAGGTGTCAAAGGCACTTTTCGCTTCGTCAAAATGATTCCGTGCTACCTCGGGCAAGGCATGAAGAAGGCAAACGATGCAATTAAGGGCGCGATGGCGGAAAAACCCGAGTAAAGTACCTTCTAGTCGAGTAAGAACTATTCGTTGTAAATAAAAAATCCGAAAAAATCACTGACGAATCCTTTTATTGTTCGTCTTTTCGAAGATGAACTTTTTGAATTTTAATAAAATCCTGACTTCTTCTCGTTTTTCCAGCTTTTCTTGTGTTTCGGGGCTCAAAGGATGATTTAATCGAATTTTTATTTTATTGGTTTGCCCGAAAGTGCCTTCAATGACGCCCGTTTCGCCGGTTGTGAGTTCTATTTTTAGTCCAATGTACAGTTGACGATCACTTTCCTTCTTGAAAAGATTAATGCCGATGATTTCGTTGTCATTGACGACACGTTGGATGTTACCCGTTTTCATTTTTTCCTTGAAAATTTGAAATTTTGGCAGGAATGACGTAGAATATTCACGATCGTCGCACAATTGTTCCACAAATCCGTAGAACGCAAGACGACAGGAGTTTTTGTGCACCTCTGTGAGGTTGGAGGCGATCACGAGCATGTCTTTTGCGACCAAAACTGGCTTTTCAAACTCAATTATAGCAAAAATATTCGTTTCCTGTGTCTCTGGTTCCAAATTTTCCTTGTACAATAGTTGATTGTCTTCATTTTTCGTGTAAAAAAGGACTTTTCCTAAGACCGTTTCGTGTCCGATGCTCATGTGAAGTTTACTTTTAGCCTTTATCGTCTGTTTAAAATATTTTATTTGATGGATTTTGAGTACAACGACGTAAATATGCCTCAAAAAGCCTGGCGCCGCCAAAATCCCTCTCTCCATATCGCTGTGACTGAATTGCGTCAAGCAAATTCCCACACGATCGCCTTGCATGGCATGTCGAATACCTTTCCGATACATTTGCATCGACTTAACTTTTCGCGAGAGGCCCATTTTGGGGATTTCCACCTCGTCTCCAACGGAAATCTGTCCCTGGAGGATAGTTCCCGTACAAACAGTGCCTTGCCCGGTTATTTGAAAGCAGTGATCCACTGCAAAAAGGAAGGGAAGATCAATATTCCTCCGAATTGGCATCGAAATTTCATTTTTAAGCACTTCTAAAAAATCAGTTAGCTTATTTTCGCTCGTCGCGGACACCGGAACGATTTTTGCTTCCTTGAAACTCGTTGTGCTCAATACAATTTTGAGTTTTTTCGTCATTTTTTCGATCAACAAGGGTCTTTTCGGTCCATCTTCGAGCAAATCTATTTTATTTAAGGCAATTAACAGCTTTCCGGGACACGTTATCTCTCCGATGACGAGACATTCGGCGGTTTGCGTTTGAATTCCCTTCGTGACATCAACCACTAAAATGATAAAGTCAATTATTTGAGCGCCGCCGATGATTGTCTTCAATAACGAGGCATGTCCGGGACAATCGACGAAAGTTAGCTGCAAATCCTGCGAATTTTCGGTGTTAAAATGCGGAGGAAGTGAAGTTCGTAAGGCACTGAATCCCAAATCGAGGGTAATTCCGCGTTCCTGACTCTGTCGCGACTTGTCAAATGCTGCTGTGCTCCCGATTTCGCTCAAATTTTTCGCTAAAGTGGTCTTTCCTGAGTCAACATGTCCCAAAATTCCGATATTGATGTTCAAACAGGACATTTTTTGAGTTTTTCGTAGTCACAGAGGCGCGCGACTGAATTGCATGTGAAATCCATAGTGACGAGAGTGCCCAAAAATTGTAAACAATTAAGGAATCTCGTGAAAAACTACTTTGAAAAATCGGAAAATCGATACGAATAATCCCTTAATCCCATGTAAGGCTTTAGCGAAGACAGCCAAGTCAATAGTTATTGTGCGAAAACGAGGCGTCAACTAATTTTTTGTGGCGTCAAAGATGTTATGATGGCAAATTAGTCGCATTTGAAGGAAGAAAAAAAAGCAAAAAATGATAAATTTCCACGAATAACGAAGAATTTTTATGAAAAGTGAAGAAGCAATACAGATTGATGGGTTGTCCGTTGTCGCATGACCAGCCCCCATCATCACCGTCCGACATAATTTCATCGAAAGCAACGGTTCTCAGCAATTTCCTTTGCACAAACAGAATGACGGCGACGGATGCAGAAGTGGGCGAGGAGGCTGTCGACTTCAAAGCACGCCTCGAACGGAAGATGATGTGGTCGCGCGAAACGCCCGACGAGATTTTCGATCTGGCTGGATGCAATTTGAAGGAAGTGCCTAACGGGGTGTTTGTCCTCTGCAACGTACTGCGAAAACGGGAGCTTTTTCTCAACGCCAATCGCCTGCAAAGTCTCAAGGGAGGCGGTATGCTACAAGATTTGCATTTACTCACGACACTCAATATCGCGGATAATCAATTAAAACGTTTGCCCGACGACATTGGCCGACTCGAAAATCTCAGGGAACTTTTTGTCGCAAATAATCAACTTGGCGTCTTGCCGCCCGCCATCAATAAGCTTAAGAAATTAGTTTTGCTCGACATTTCGGGCAACAGACTGTCTTCGATACAGGAAATTGTGGTGATGCCTTCGCTCAAAGTGCTCAATGTCAAGGGAAATGCGGCGCTGCATGTCTTGCATGGCGGCTTAGCGACGTGCCAAGACCTCATGGACATCATTTTCGATGTGCAAAACATCACGGAACCTCCGCCCGAGATTTGTCGCGGTGGAACAGCGAATATTTTGAAATACCTATCAACCGGGGAAGTGGTTTTGTTTCAAGAAGAAGCCGTAGATGTCGCTACTGACAACGCACTGAAAGTCCAATCGACACTAGATGACGCTCATACCCGATTTATGGCGCTCAAAAACGAAAAAGCCAGCAAGGAACGAGCTTTTTTGGAAAAAGAACGCGCGCAAATGGAACGAAATAACGAGCTTGAAGTCAAATTTCACGAAGAACAGATGCGACGAAGGCGCGAACTCATCCAAACAATGCAAAATGAACAAAATGAGACAGAAAATAAGGTCTTGCAACTACAAAGTTTGAAGGAATCCGAAAGAAATCGTCTCATCGAGGACATTGTCAAGGCAGAAGAGCAAAGCAAACAAGTTTTACAAAATCTCTTATGTCTCAAGAACGGTCCGGACCCAATTCTGTTGGAACGCGAGCGCGAAGAACAAGAATTGCTCCTCGAAAAACTCATGATTCAACAGAGCGCGTTAAGGAAACAAGAAATTATCGATCAAATGACTTCGTTGCTCGACCAGGAAATGGCGACGATCACAAAATTCCAAGATCAACGTGAAGCAACGTCGAAAACGATTCTCGAACAAGAACAAATGTCCAGTTTGATGCTCAACAATGTCTACCAAAAGTACGATCAGAACCGCGGATCGATCCTGGATGAAGTGGCGCTCAATGAGGAGGTGCAAAAGTCTGCGGTGGCGACGCTTATTACGAAAAATGATTCGCGCTCGTGGGGTTTGATGGAGCAAATTCGCATTCTCGAGAGTGAATTGGGAAAATTGACGCAACTCGAGATTGATAAGAAAAAGTTGCATATTGACGAGCATATTAATGACTTGGCGAATCGGAGGATTGAGATTACTTATGTTTTGTTGGATTTGATGGATCAGCGTGACCAAAGGAAGCGTGAGGTAAGTTTTATTTTTGTGTTTAACTGCTTCAAATTAAAGTCAAAAAAATTTTTTTAAATTTGAAAAAAAAAATTAAATTAAAAAAAATTTTTTTTTAAATATATGAATTTTCTTGCGAAAATATTTTTTTTTTTTTAAAGGAATTTTTGAAAAATTATTAGAAAATATTTCTTGCTGACAAAAATTAAAACATTTTGAAATTTTTCTAAATAAAGTCTACTAAAATTAAAAATTTGAAATAAAACATTTTAATTTTGTATGAAAAAGTTTTCAATTTTTTTTTTATTTTAAAAATCCAATTTAAAAAAAAATTTAAAAATTTCAAAAAATTTTTTGGCCTTAAAAAATTAAAAATTTAAATACATTTTTTTTTTTAAAAAAAAATTTTTCACAATTTTAGGCCCCTCTAATTTTTTTTTTGTACCAAAAGATTTTTTTCAAAATTTTATTTAAAAAATTAAAAAAAAAGTTTTAAAATAATTTTTATTCAATTTTTGATATTTTTTTAAGTTTGAAATAAATTAAGATCAATAATTTTCAAAAAAAAAAAAAAAAAAAAATGTAAAATATTTTTATTAAAAAAATTTTCGAGAAAAAAATTCATATAAAATATTTTTTTTTTTAAAATTAAAAAATTAAAAATTATGAGAAATGTGGAAAAAACTAATAAAAGATTTTTTTCTAAAATTTATATATGTATTTTTTTAAATAAGGCCGCTTCAAATTTTTTCCTATGTTTTTGTCCCATGCACCATTTCAAAAGCCGTAAATCCAATGGGGCAAATTAAAAAAAAAAGTTAAAAATTTTTTTAATTTTTTTTTACAATTTTAAACTTTTTATTTTTCAATTTTTTAGATAATTTTTTCAAAATTTTATTTAAAAAATAAAAAAAAAAATTTTAAAAAAATTTTTAAAAAATTTTGATTTTTTTTTTTAAAAAAATTTTGACAATATTTTTTGATTAAAAAATTTTAATTAAAAATTTTTTAAAATCAATTTTATAAAATATCATAAAAAATTTTTCAAAACAACAAAAATATTGATTAAAAATTCAAAAATTGTTAAAAAATCTTTTTGTATATTTAAAAATTTTTTTTCTGAATTTCAAAAATATTTTTTTATTTGGAGCGGCCTAATAACAAAATTATTTAATTTTTTTTTTCATACTAATTTTTTTAACAACATTTCAACTTTTAATTTTCACAGTTAATCGACACTTTGAACCAAATGGAGGCCCAACGTGAAAATCGTCCCGACTTCTGGCTCTTGCAATATCAAAAACTCATGGATCAACAACCCGCTGAGCTGTCGTTGCAGACATCAGCCATCGATCCGTTACTCGGTTTCCAATTTCTCACTCACGGAGTCGTCCATTGTCTCCCATTTTTATCAAAAATCTGGCAGGACTCGCAAACGGAGTTGCAGGACATCTCGAACGATCAACTAAAAGCTGCTGGAGTGCAAAATGACGCCGATCGTTACAACATTTTACGTTCGATCGAGGTTTATCTGCAATCGATACGAGGGGAAGATGCAATAACAAGCAATCAGAACGACGAAACAGTCGCAGCAACTGCCCCAATCGACGACATGGAACAAGAATCACTCGTAACTGGGCAAATTTTGAGCTCGGAATGCGTTATTTGCATGGATGCCGAGGTAAAATTTAAAATTTATTCAAAAAAAATTAATTTTTAATAAAATTTCGTTACAGGTCAAAGTTCTTTTCTTCCCATGTGGACATCTTTGTTGCTGCATCAATTGTCAAACCTCGTTGGACGAATGCCCGATGTGTCGAGGCTCGATCGAACGCCGGATTAAAATTATCCAAGCTTGAATTCGCTACTAAAACATTTTTTTGAATTAATTTTTTTCGTGTGATATTTCGTCAAAAGAACAAACTTTTAAAGCCATATTAGATGTGTTGAAACTTTATAAAGAAAAATTTATAAAAAAAAGTGCGCTAAACTATTAAATAATAATAAAAAAAAATATTGCTCCAAAGATTCGCCAAATGACTAAAATTAAAAAAAAAAAAAAGAAAAATTTCGGATAAAAATATTAATTAGTGTGTTGCTTTGATCTTCATAGAAAATCGTTTTTATTCAGCTTAGAAGTTAATTAAATGAGAAAATAATCAAAAGAAATTATGGGATCACAAAAATAAGTATGTTGAGGAAGCCAAAAAAAAAAAGTTAATAATAATTAATAAAAAAAGACATTTTAAGGCCTTACACTACAATATGATTAAGGATACTCTACAGGAAACAAGAAAAATTTATAAAACATTCTTTTTTACAGTAAAATACGATAGATGTGCAATTATAGATAACAAAATGTTTCTTACAAAAAGGTCACTCCATTCCACAGAAAAAAGTGATCTGACTGCAATCAATTTTCTAATTTTTCAGAAGCAATGACAGTTTTTGTCACAAAATCTAATCAAATGTCGTTTTAGAGTGAATTTAAAAATTATTTCTTAATTTAAAAAAAAATCAACACTTTTTAATTTAAAAAAATAAAATTGCAAGGTTTCTTAAAAATGTTAATTTTTTATTTTTTACGATTTTTCAATTCAAAAACGAAATAGAATTTTTTTTAAATTGAATTAAATAATTTATTTTTTTTTTTAAATCAATTTTTACACAAAATCATTAAACACTTCAAATTTTTTTTATTAAAAAAATTCACAATTTTTCAAATTTTTTTTTTAAATTCACAATTTAAAAAAAATTATAAAAAAAAAATACAATTTTTCAATTTTTTTTTAAATCAAAAAAAAATTTTTTTGAGGATTTTTTTTAATATTAATTTTATTTTTTAAATTTTTTATTAAATTAAAATCAATTTTTGGTTAATTTAATTTTTTTTATGAAAAATTTTGTATTTAAATTAAATTTTTCCTATATTTATAATAAAAATCTTACTTCATAAAAAAAATAATAATAATAATTTAAGATATTTTTTAGAATTTTCATCTCTCAATTTGAAAGAAAAAAGAAATAATTTTAAAATTTAATTCTAAAACGACCCCTTTTTACACAAGTTTCCTCTCTCCTTCCCTTTCCTCTTCTTACAAAGTGCTAACTGTAAAAACCTCAACAACTAACTCTAAAAATCTTCTAAACTTAAAAACTAAAAATATCATCTTGATAAAAAAAAATATCGGGTTCATAACAATTTTAAGCATTTACTCTTAAACTTAATATACTAAATTATTAAAAAAAAAGTTAAAAATATTTACTGTTATTCTCTAAATAAAATATTCAAAAAGGGATTTTGGATCAATTTTTGACCTCTTTACGATTAATTATTACGCAAGGTGCAGGCGATCAAAATCCCTTTGTAAAAACTAAATTTTACGCGCAAATATTATTATTAATAAAAAGTTATTAAATCAAAAGAATTTGGAATTTATTTGGTAATTTTCATTAATTTTTCAGTACGTTATCAAATTGTTGAGAAATTTTTAGGAAATTATTTCTTGTTGTAAGGATAAACTTTGCCTCCGTAGCGTGAAATAAATGCTTTTATGTCGAATTTACGTTTGCAGCCTTGGTAGTTCATGTAACGAATTTTGCCGAAAACCGCACGTTCGCCCCAACCTTGGTCATGGATGCCTCCGATGCTCCACATGCAGCCGACGTAGCCGTTTGGGTCGCCTAAAAATGTATTTTTGATTATTTTAATTTTTTAAAAATTATTTTAATTTTTTAAAAATTATTTTAATTTTTTAAATTTATTTTAATTTTTTTAAATTATTTTAATTTTTTTAAAATTATTTAATTTTTTTAAATTTTTTTAAATCATTTTTAACAAACTTTTTAAAGTTTTTTACGATTTTTGAGCTGTTAAAATTTATTTATAAACTATTTCTTCATTTTCAAGCTCACAAAAATAAATAAATGGTCAATAAAATCAATTTTTGTGCAGAAAAATTTTTTATCTAATCTCTAAGGGGTAGTTTTTGGGAAATTTTTTATTGAGAAAAAGGAATTTTTAAGTTTTCCAATTTCAATATTTTTCCAAATTTTTTGGTTGAAGTTGACTTTTTATGTAATAACAGAGCATAAACAAAACAAAAACATGAACAAAAAACGATTTGGAGAAATTTTTATGAAAATGCATTTGTGCGATTTATTTTTTTTTTTCTACAAAATAAAACTTTTTTTTTAAAAAAAAAATTAATTAAAATACTCAAAAATATTAAAAAATCTCCCAAAATTTAATTTTTTTTTACAAAAATTTTTTATTTAAATTTTAAAAGATTTTGCATATTTTTAAAAATTGGGAGGAGAAATTATTTTTTTTTAAGTAAAAAAATAAAAAAATAATTCAAAAATATTAAAAAGTCTCCCAAAATTTATAAAATCATTGAAAATTTTTAATTTAAAAAAAAAATATTTAGCGAAAATTTTAAATATTTTATGAGAAAAAAAATTATTAAAAAATCTTAAAAAATTATTTTTTTTTAGAAATTTCATTTGTAAAACTTACGTCCATCCAAGTTGTACCGATCATTCAAGTAAATCGCGATCCGGAGAGCTTCTTCGGGATTTGTTGTCCATTCGAGTATCTTCTTTGCCCAATACATCCGCAAAAATCCGTGCATCTTTCCCTCCTGTCGAAGTTGATTTTGCGCTGCGTTCCAGAGATCATCGTGCGTTTTGGACTCTTCCAGCTCTTGTTGCGTGTACAAATACGGGCGCTTGTCTTTGCGATGGTCATTGAGAGTGGTCGAGGCCCAACTTGTGATTCCCTTGAGATTATCGTAGTTTTTGTTGTAAAAACAAAAGTTATCGGAAAGTTCACGTCGCACAATTGCCTCTTCGTTGAAGGCATCAACACTCTCCTTGTACTTTGATTTGTACTTGTTGACTTGCAAAATGGCACGTTGCACCGCAATTTGCCCGAAATGGAACCACGGCGAGAGATTCGATAAATTATTCGAGACAGGATCATTTCGTTTGTCATTGAAGCCCTTTAAACGTTTCTCGCAAAAGCTTTCGAGCATTTCGATGCCGCCACTGTAACCGGGTGTCGCCCATTTGACTTCATCGACTGCTGGATCGGCTTTTACCGTCTTCAGAGCCGCTTTCCAATCGACTTTTTGCGTTTTGACGATCGGTTTGTGGGGATGCTTGATGACTGGCGGGAATTTTGTCAAGTAAGTCGGCAGTTGGGAGTTAACTTTGTTACGAATTGTTCGTGCGGCGTACTCTTGTTTGTCCGAAGTGACCCAAACAGGCACGATATTGTGAGCATCCACTTGAGCAAAAGGCACATCTTTGGGTAAGGCACTTTTAACGCTCTCTACCCATCCAGTGGGGACACGCAGCGGCGTGAAATCTGTCACAAGAGCTCCGAAATTGTTGTCAACGATGAATTTTGGGATCATTTTGCCATGTTCACCCATGAGCAAGTGAAATCCGATGCCCAATCGAAGACATTCCTCTTCAACTTCTTGCAATCCTTTGAGCATAAACTTGAAATGACGCATTGTGGCGTCCAAAAATGTGGGAACCAAACAGAAAACAACGTGCAACGGAACGTGATTCTTCAATGCCAGCTTTTGTGCGTAGAGAAAGGCCCAATTGTCTTGCACACGAGCATCGCGTGACATCCAGTAGACGATTCCATCGCATTTTTCACGCACTTCTTGCGCCTTTGACAAGATCCGAACTCGATTCTTGTTGAACTTGAACTCCATAATGGAGGCACAGACTGCTGCACGTTCATCTTCGAGAGTTTTTATCAATGCACAAACTTTCTTACTTGCACCGCTCGAACTTGTCCCTGGACTCAATTTTGCCTTTTTTGGCGACGGTGGAGAGGATTCCGAACCAGAATCGTCGCTCATCTTGAAGGAATTTCGGCAAAAATTCAAGATAACACAATTTATGGGGGAATTAAGTCGAGATTTAAGCGTGAAACGAGTTAAATTTTTCAAAACAATCGTCGACATGAAACGGCCGCCAAAAGTGTCAACAGTGAGAAATTGGTGTTTCGCGTCATGTCTCGCAAGATGAAATATCTGCGAAATGAGAAATTTTAAAATTTTGGTCATTAATATTTGAAAGTAAAATCTAAGACTTTCTCGGATTTTGCTTTTTTGCAAATTTGTCAAAAATTTTTTTTCATCAATCAAAAAAAATAAAAATTTATTTATTTTTTATTATGTTGTTAGGTCTTAAAATTATTTTGTTGTCAAAATCAAATCTTTATTGTTGCGACGTTTTGACATCAAAAATAACATGATATTATCAAGAATTTAAAAAAAAAACTAAAATACAATTAAAATACTTACTTAATTTTATATAAGGTAAGAAATTTTGCGCCAATTTTCATTTTGAGCTTTACTATTGACTGTCGACAATGACATGCTGGTCTTTGTGAATATCTAGTAATCATTTAAATAGAAAATATAAAAAAAAAATATTTGTTCCTGGGAGACATCAAATAAGTTTTAAGAGATTAGGATATTTTTTCTTTGAAAATACCACTTTTTATAACCAAAGGATGGCGGGTTCCGTAGGGTAGGTTGGGTGAGGGTTAATTAAACACGGACTTACTCTTTGTTGATTTCTTTATTTTATTCAGACACCGAGTGTTGTGTTTCAGTATTACGCTTATTTTTTGAATGTTGGCTGAGTATATTATTCAGCATTAAAATTATCTATAAAAATTATTTTACAACGACATATCAAAAAATTTAAATCAAATTCAGAGCCTTCATCAATTAGAGGCTATTAAAGGAAAAAACCCTAGTAGTAGTAGGAGACTTACAGAAAAAAGTACTTACAGAAGCTTGCAGTGCCACTCCGTTTACATACGAATTCCCACTTTGTTTATACTCTTCAATAGCTTTTGATCAAAGGCGATGAAATCCTTGTATAGGATCTCATCGCCTCCATCGCTTGCAGCGTCACCGATTTCTCATTTGTGGGAGCCAACACGTGCCTCCATGCATGCAGTATTGCGTCGTAATCGACTGCCTTGGGTGTGCTGGAAAATAAAAGAAGAAACTGTGATTACAGTTCCCAAGTGAGGCAACAGATATGGCTTTCGGATCGGAAAAACGACTTCATCATTTACTTTTTATTTATCAGTCATTTATTTTTATTTAAAGAATCCCGAAGTTTTTGCTTTACTGAGCAAGTTTTAATAATTTATTTTCTGAAGTGAGTGAATTTCTATGAATTTTTATTTTATAGAAAAGAGTTAAAAAAATTCAAAAAGTCACTTAAATTTGATGTTTTTCTCATTTTATTCTTTTTTTGATTATTTTACTCTAATTCATGAGATTTAAGATATTCACTCAGTCTCGCACCGTGTCTCTTCCAAGTTTTTACGTTGCGAGACACAAATTTTTCACTGTTGCCACCATCCCAGTGAGCAAAACAATATCCTAGTCGCATATCACGGTCACTGGATATTGTCATTCGAGAAAAATTTCTCAATCAATTGGATCGTTCTAATTTATTTATATCAACTTTTTAACTTATTCTCTTTGCAAAATCGTTCCGTAAGCGATGGCACTCTTTAGCGAAGTTTTGCCGGTCATGCGTGGCACATTTGGAAGTCAAGTAAGTGCCTTTTGTCTGATAAAATCCACCTGATGCCCTTCTTAGTTGCTTGCACTATAGATATACATACGCGATTTAGTATCATTTTATTATATAAGCCTTTTTTAGTCAATGCCCGTACATTCGGTTTTGTTGTTATGAACTTGATTTGCAAGATTTTTATCTTTTTTAGATACGCCGCATCCACTTATCAGCGACCAGCAATGCCGCTCCCAAGATGAAAACGTTCAAAATTTACCGCTGGAACCCCGACAAACCACAAGAGAAGCCCAAATTGCAGGTAAGACGCAGTTGCATTTTTAGCACGTCACCAAATGACGTCTGATGAAAGAATTTTTAGTCACGCGAATTTTTTTTTTTTTTTTAGGAATATCAAGTGGATCTCAACACATGCGGTCCCATGGTGTTGGATGCCTTGATTAAGATCAAAACGGAGCAAGATCCGACCTTGACCTTCCGTCGTTCGTGTCGCGAAGGCATTTGTGGAAGTTGTGCGATGAACATCCACGGCACCAACACGCTCGCCTGCATCAGCAAGATCGACAAAGACAACTTGTCGAAACCCACGCAAATTTACCCCTTGCCCCACATGTATGTCGTCAAGGACTTGATTCCGGACATGACGAACTTTTATCGGCAATATCGCTCCATCGAGCCGTGGTTACAGCGCAAAAATGAGGCCAACGAGGAAAAGGGCAAGGCGCAATATTTGCAATCGACGGAGGATCGCGCCAAGTTGGATGGCTTGTATGAGTGCATTTTGTGTGCATGTTGCTCGACATCGTGTCCCTCGTACTGGTGGAATGGCGACAAGTATCTCGGACCTGCAGTATTGATGCAAGCGTACCGCTGGATCATCGATTCCCGTGACGAGTTCAGCGAGAAGCGTTTGAGCACGTTGGAGGACAAATTCAGCGTGTATCGGTGCCACACCATCATGAATTGTACAAAGACGTGCCCGAAGGGTCTCAATCCGGCACGCGCCGTCGCCGAAATCAAGCTTCTCATGGCTGGCATGCACAAAAAGGGCAAACCCGAGATGGATACCGCAGCTTTGCATAATGCCGCCAAGTAGAAAATTCAACGAAAAATGTCCCCCCGTTTTTTGTAATTTTTTTCCTAAAACAAACTAAATACCTATTAGCAGGAAATTTAAAAATATTTAATAAAAAACAATGAAATACATAAAAATAAGAGAAAAATGCGTGAGTAAGATCCCCGAGCGAACGTAAGATATTACAAAAAAAAATGTGCGTCACACACGATCTAGACTATTTTTAGAAGTTGGATAAAAATTATTTCTGAGCACGATTCAAATAATATTAAAACAAAAATAAATTGATTATGAAAAATAGAGAATGTGAAAAAAATAAAAAATTGGCTTGTAAAATTGGCTCTTTAACAAAAAATTTATCATAAATTTATTTGAAAAATTTTAACAGAATTGTCCTCACTGCAGCTCGCGAGTTCAATTTTATCGGAAGCGGGTCGGAAACTTAGTCTCTTAACGGGTAAGTGATGCGCGATTTCTTGTGGCATTCGATGAACGAGGCTCCAGGCGCCGTCTTGGGTATTTAAGTTGTACAAAGAAATAACGCCGGAGCCGAATCCAATGGCAATTAAATATCCTGATTCAAGATTTTTTGGGGAAACAGCGATCGCGGTGACATCAGCTTCGGTTTCAAGTGTCGATAGGGATTTAACGCCTGCCATTTCGGAAGTGGCGGATGTGGAAGGTGGCATTGTCCATGCAACAACCTGAAATGAAAAATTAGAAAATTATGAGAAATTTTGTTTGAAAATTAAAAAGTAAAAATTTTCTTAAATTAATTTCAATTTTTTTAGTTTTTTACTAAATTTTCTTAAAGTTTTAATTTTTTTCAAAATTAATTTTGAATATTTGATTTTATTTTTTAATGTTTTGTAATTTTTCGAAATTGAATTTGTTCAAAATATTTTTTAAAAAATTATTTTTTTTATGTTTAAATTTTTGAAGATGAAAATTCAACTAATTTATTTGCAAAAATTGTTCGAAAACTGAAAAAAAATAAAATAATTTTAAGACAATTTTTTGAAATATTTTTTTGAAATAAATTTTAAATTTTTACTAAAATTTACAAAAATAAAAAAAATAAAAATTGAAAATTATTTTTTTTTAATATTTTCGCATAGAAAAACAATTTAAATCGTTCCAAAAATGTTTTGATTCAATAATTTTTTTAAATTTAAATATTTTTCCAAATTATGAACAATTTTTTAGTATTTTTTTTAGAGTTTTTCTCTAAATTTTCTTAAAATTTGTATTTTTTTACAAAATTAATTATTAAAATTATAAAATTAAAAATATATACAAAACATTTTTTTAATATTCCGTCTGAAAAATATTTTTAAACTGTTCAAAAAATTTTTTCAATTTTTTTTTAACTTTTTCTAATTTATATAATTCTAATAGCCTCAAATTTAAAAATTTAAATTAAAATCGATTATTATTTTGATCAAATTTTGTGAATGTAACTTTTTTCGATAGTTTTTTTTAAATAAATTTTTAAAACTAAAAATTTCACGAAAAACTGTAAAAAAATGAAAATTTACCTTCTTATCACGTGAACCCGTCACAAAATATTTGCCATCTCCGGTCCAATCGCATGTCCAAATAATTCTCGCATGAATTCCTCCTTTCGGATTACTACATCCAACCAGGTCAAAATTGCCATTTTCTGGATTTTGTTCAAAAAGAGACCATTTTCGGTCACGCGAAACGGTCAACAGGTGTTTATCATTCGGCGAAAACTTCATTTGAGTGATTGTCAGTTGATGCGATCGAAGCTTTTGAATGACTTTCCACGTTGTCGTGTCCCATAGCAGGATTTGAGCGTGATCGGCTGTGGTTGCTTTGCAAGCTGGAAAAAAAAATTCAATGAAAATTTGCTTAAAAATAATAAATTTAGAAAAATCTTACATGAAGCCAATAATTTTCCGTTGTGAGATGACGCCAACGAGAACACTTCATACCCATCATGCCCATACAACTTTTGAATTTCCGGCCAAAGTGTATTTTGCATCAAAGTTTCCTCCTTTGGTGGTTCCGTAAACTTTGTTTCCACGAAATAATGTTCCGGATATTGATGATTCGGCAGCTCCGTGGCATCAACGACGGTATTTTCGTTCACAGCTCGATTCGAAAGTCCCAAAGTGGGACGAGAGGCACCTTTTGAACGTGTTTCCATGACTTCATTTCCCTCGGCGTCATCCGTAATTGAACAAATTTCCCTAAAATTTTCCACAAAATTGACGGGAGCATCAAAAACTCGAATAATTTTCTCTTCCGCCCCGCTTGCGAGACGATAACGCGACACCATTGCCACACAATGCATATCGTAACCGTGAATTTGTGGTCTGGCGAGTTCATGCCAAAGCATTTCTCGGTTGTCACGTATCCAGGGAGCATGAATTCTCGTTGTTTGATCGTGCGAAACAGTAACGAGAAACTTTCCCTGCGGCTCCCATACCAAATCTTGTACCTCGGCAAAATGACCACTTGTGACGATCGCCGGATTCCACAAACGATCGTTTTGGGTATCGCGACTCCAGCGATGGAGACTCCCGTAGTAAGCGTGTCCGATAATACTTGAGCCATCAGGTGAGAATTTTGCGCCGAAAAATCCGAACCCATTGCCGCCAACTTCGCCGGTCCGTACCCTTTCGGTCCATATTCCGTCGCTATCTGGCTGCCAAATGATCAAAGTTTTGTCCGCAGAACTCGATAAAAGTTGCAAATTTTCGCCGTTTTTGTGCCAATGAACACTCGAGACCCATCCTTCGTGACCTTGCAGCACAGATTCCAGCGAAACGCTGTAAAGTTCGTCGCCCAACTTGAAACGTCGGTCATCCGCTTCGACATTTACCGTGAATTTCGATACAATTTCGGTCGCTTCACGCTTTCGCACCTTCGAAATCTTCCATAAACGAATAAATGTGTCCTGACTACTGCTGGCAAGGAGGATATTTCCATCGTTGGTCGTGTAATCAAGACCTAAAATCCAATCTTCATGCCCGGTTAGCACTAAAATCTTTTCAAAATTGTTTTCGGCGTTCAATGACATCAAAACGACCTTGCAATCATCAGTTCCGAAGGCTAATAAACATTTTTCACCATCAACGGGGATGAGTTTCAACGCGAAACACAGTCTCCCGTGCAAATCTATCGTCTGAACGCATTTCACGTCATCGTCTGTTAACTTTCCCAACCAAACTTTGATCGTGCAATCAGCTCCAGTCGTCACAAAAAGATAATTTTCGCCAAATTCGAGGGAATCAACAGTTGTCACACTGCCTTCGTGTCCTTGCAGGACAAAATTTTTGTCATTTCCACGAGATCCAACCCAAATAATGGAATTTTTGTCATCGGCGCCGGAAATTAAGCCAGTTACTGTGCCTTGACGGTCATGAATCCACTGAACGACGTTGACACGGTCCGTGTGTTTGACCAATTGTTGAGTTATTTTCCATAATTTGTTCTAAAAAGCAAGTTTTTTAATTTAAAAAAAGGAAAAATGACTTCAAAATGAGTCTCACGTCTGTTTCTTCGTAGATGGCAACTGAATTCTTCGCCGCAAAAGCAATTCTGTTGGATTTATTCCAATCGAGGGAATTTGAGGTCCGATTGCAAGCCACCGAGGTGTAAGTATTCTCTATTTTTACCATACTTTCGTCTTAATTAAGTTTTTAATTCAATGAAATTTGTTGGTTTTTGAAATGTTTTTGTCATGCTTTCAGCTGTCAGGCGGCTGTCATTTCTTGGGCCGTCGTAATTTTGAGTTTTCTTTCATTTTTTGACCCCCTCCCTTTGAAAAATATCCGAAAAAAATTAAAAATTTTAATAAAAATTAATTTTTTTGTGTATAAATTTTCATTTTTTCTTCAAATTTTTAGGATTTTTAAAAATCTCACCTCATCAGCTCAGCATTTGTAAAGACTGGAAGCCAATTAAAAGCGTGGATCTGCCTCACGACTTTCAAATTCTGGTTTCATTGATAAGCTTCATTCGCATTCGAGAGCTCGGACTTTCCATATCGTAGCTTTACCACAAGAAAAAAACTCAACAATGTCTTTGCCCGAACCACTACAACGTCTGTTCGAGTAAGAAAACCACTAAAAATTCCATTTCCGATTGGAATCTCACTCAATTTTTTTTTTTTTGTTTAGTCACGTAGATGCCAATAAGACAAAATACATTGAAGCCCTAAAAGATGCTGTTGCGATAAAATCTGTGTCGGCTTTTCCGGAATTCCGTGAGGAAATCTTCAAGATGATCGACTGGACATCGGCCCGCTTGAAGGCTTTGGGCGCCACTGTGGAATTAGCAGATGTTGGCAGTCAGACATTGCATGATGGACGCACAATTAAGTTGCCCGACGTAATTTTAGCGACTTTGGGAAACGTAAGTACGGCTTATCTGGATATTTTATGTTGAGCAATCAGCAACGAATATCGATATCTTATCACTAAATGTTGGTATTTCATAAATGTTTACTGATTTTTATTCAAAACTATATGGTTAAGTTTAATCCGCAGTTGCCGGCTTGCGATAAGAATTTTAATCTTGTCGATTGAAGAAGCTAAAATGATTAAAAAAATTATAAAAATAGAAAAAAAAGAGACTTAGATACAAATTTATGCTTCTTAAGCTGCTTGAAATTTCTTTCAAGCTTTTGGTTTCAGAATCGAAAGGAGTAAAAAAAAATTTGTTTTGAAAAATTTTTCATACAAAATGACAAAATTTATGATTTTTTCCAAAAAATTTTTGATTTAATTAAAAAATTTTGTCCCTTTCTCCAAAAATTTTATCAATTACTATTTTAAGTTTTATTTCATTTTTTTTAAGAAATTTGTTTTACATATTCATTTTGGTATTTTAACGTGGATTTACTTCTCCAAAAATAAATATTTTTTTTTCACAAAAAAATGTTTGAAAAAATTTTCAGTAATTTTATGAAAAATATTTGTAGAGAAAAAGAATTCATCTTGAAATTCAAAATTATGTATTATTAAAAAATTATAAATTAAATAATTAAAAAATTAAATAAAAAATTAAAAATTTTTTAAAAAATTAAAATTTTCAACAAATTTCTTAAAATAATTTTTTTCTTTAAATTTTGGATTTTTTCCATTTTTTTTTTTAATTTTTAAAAAAATTATTTTAAAATTCACTTTAAAAATAACTTTTTCAAAAATAAAAAGCTATGAGTTTTGAAATTTTTTTTTCTGTTTTGAATCCCTTTGGGGGACTTTGGAATAATTTAAAAAAAAAAATTTTCATAAATTTTTCATAAATAATTTTGTCAAAAAATCATTGAAAAAAGCTCCTAAAACGACAATTTTTCCTGAAATTTTCAATTTTTTAAATATTTTTTTGTGTAAAATTCCAGTAAAATTTAAATTTTTCAAATGGGACAAATTAGAAAAAAATAAAATAAATTTGAAGAAACCTAAAAACAGAAAAAAACAACACTTAGATACAAAATTTACGCCTCTTGATGGAAAAAAGTCAACAATAACAAGATGGAATGCATATCACAAAACAAACGAATGATAACGAGATTCTCATATTCTTGTGTATGACTGACTGAATGATGACTGTAAAAGTCGAAAGTTTACGTGATACAAATTTTTTTTGTTGTTTCTTTGTTTCATTGATGATTCATTTTTAAGTCGTCGCAATTTTCTTATCTCTCTTCACTTTCACTTTTTAATTGTTTTTTTTTTATAATTTTTTTAGGATCCGAAGAAAAAGACCGTTTGCATTTACGGGCATCTTGATGTTCAACCTGCCCAATTGGAGGATGGATGGGACACGGAACCCTTCGTTTTGACGGAAAAAGATGGAAAATTGTACGGACGTGGCTCGACCGACGACAAAGGTCCCGTTTTGTGTTGGGTTCATGCCATCGAGGGATTCCAAGCGCTCAACATCGATCTCCCGGTGAACTTGAAATTTGTCTTTGAAGGCATGGAGGAAAGTGGCAGCGAGGGTTTGGATGATTTGCTTTTTGCACGTAAAGATGATTTCTTGAAGGATGTCGATTACGTTTGCATCTCCGACAACTACTGGTTGGGCAAGGAAAAGCCCTGCATCACCTACGGTCTTCGCGGAATTTGCTACTTTGGCTTGGAAGTCGAGTGCGCTGCCAAGGATTTGCATAGTGGCGTCTTCGGAGGCACCGTGCACGAAGCTATGGTCGATCTTGTGTACTTGTTGGACCAACTTGTCGACAAAAATGGACGTATTTTGGTGCCTCACATCTACGATGACGTCGCTCCATTACTTCCAAACGAACACGCGATCTACGAAAATATCGCTTTTGACGTTTCCGAATACCGCAACGACTTGGGAGCCCGCAAACTCATGCACAAAGAAGACAAAACGCAACTTTTGATGCATCGTTGGCGCTACCCGAGCTTGTCAATTCACGGTATCGAAGGTGCCTTTTACGAACCCGGCCAAAAAACCGTCATTCCGCGCAAAGTCACGGGCAAATTCAGTCTCCGCATCGTGCCGAATCAGGAACCGGAGAAAATCGAAAAGCACGTTTGTGATTATTTGAATGCGAAATGGGCGGAACGTGAGTCTCCGAATAAAATGCATTGCTATATGGCGCACGGAGGCAAACCCTGGACCGAAGATCCGAATCATCCGCATTATGTGGCCGCAAGTAAAGCCACGAAACACGTTTATAAGGTCGACCCGGATATGACACGTGAAGGTGGCTCGATCCCAGTTACGTTGACGTTGCAACAAGCCACGGGTAAAAATGTCGTTTTGTTGCCCGTTGGAGCCAGTGATGATGGCGCACACTCGCAAAACGAGAAAATTGACGTTCGTAATTACATCGAGGGAACGAAACTCCTTGGCGCCTATTTGTACGAAGTAGCCCAGTTGGATTAAATGAATTTTTTTCAGAGATTTTAATCAAACATCACATGAAACAGTGATTTACTCAGTTAAAAACTGATCACATTTTCTTTATATACATGTTATTTTATCGTATTCGTTATTAACAAGCATTTTTGTAATCAAATAAAATTTTTCAAGAATTATTTTTTCTTCTTTCCTTTTCCTTTCTTCCCTTTTTTGCCTTTTTCCTTTGATTTTTCCTCATTTTCGTCCTTTTTTCCGATTTTATAAGACTCGTAATCCTCAAATTCCTCTTCGATTACTTGAACGCCGACAGTATTTTCGGATTTTTGCGAATCTGGTGACTTTGGAGTTCTTAATTCTATTTCCAAATGTCCTCCGCCAGGTTTCTTCTTTCCCAATTTCAGTACGTACGAATCCATGGTCGTGTCTGGTAAGATTTTTTTGCTGATTTCGACGCCTTTTGGGGAAATAGCGCCAGTTTTACTGTCAATGGTGGGAGTTCCATCGGGAATTGTTTGAATTTTAGGTGATGGTTCCATGATTTTTGCCATGTGAAGTGGCGGTCGGTTGGGATATTTGAGATTTCCTTTGATAATTGGGAGTCTTGCGCATTTTCGGGAATAAGGACATGCTCGGAGTTGTTGTTGGAAGCATTGACAACGGGAAGCGATCTCTTGCATGACGTTAAGTATGTTGCCGTCGTTGTTTTGGGGGATTTGGATGGTCACCTAAGGGAAAAATTAAGATATTTAAATTGAAATTTAATAATTTTTTGATTCGAGAAAATTTGTAAAAAAAAATTTTTTAAAAGTTATTAAAATATTCTCAAATTTATAGTATTTTTAGGTTTTTTTTAGTAAATTTTTCCAAATGATATTTAATGTAATTTACTGAATTATTTTTTTTAGCTCAATGGATTCAAGAAAAAATGTTTGATTTTTCTGTTAATTTTTAATTAATTAAATTTAAATTACTCTTTGAATTTTTATACTCATTGATCGATTAAACCCAAAAAAAAAATAAGGCCGCTCCAAATTTATTTCGAACTTTTTGTCCCAAAATCTTTTTTTCAAAATGGAAGGGGGCCAAATTGAAAAAAAAATTGAAATACTTTTTCATACAAAATGACAAAATTTTAACAGTTTTTTGTTATTAATCAATATTTTAGTTGATTTTATGGTATCTTCATTGAGATTTGATAATTTAAAATTTATCTCAAAGTATTTCAAGTTAAAATTAAAACAAAAAAATTTCGTAAAAATAACTGTCAAAAAATTTTGAAAAATAATTTTTTTCAAAAAAAATTTTAAAGAAGAAAATTCATGTTAAAATACGATTTTTAATACAAAAATTCTTAAAAATTAATTAATTCCTTGAAATAAATTCCTTGAAAAAGTATGAAAAAAGACCAAAAAACGATTAATTTTGATGAAATTTTTAACTTTTTTTTTTGCCCTATTGGATTTTCGACTTTTCAAATGGGGCATGGGACGAAAAGTTCAAAAAAAATTTGGAGCGGCCTAAAATAAAAAAATAAAAATGTTTAAAAAAAAATAATAAAAAAAAATTAATTTGTAATTTTTCTTTACCACTTTTCAACTAAAGTTTTTTTTCTTTAATTTTTTTTTTAATTTAAAATTTTATTTTGCGCATTTTTCGTTTTCGAAAATTTTCTAAATTTCTATAATTTTATTTTTATACATTTTAATTTTTTTTATTAATTTAATTTTATTTAATTTTAATCAATCCAATGAATGTTCAATTGAAAAATTAAGGAAAAAAAATTTCGAAGATCAAAAATTTAAATTTTTACTTTAAAAATTGAAAAAAAAATACTAAAAGTACTAATAAAAATTCTTTTATTTAAATAAAAAATCAACTTTTTTTGGTTAAATTATATTTAAAAAAATAAATTAAGGCCGCTTCAAATCTTTTTGAACTTTTTGTCCCATTTCAAAAGTCGAAAATCCAATGGGGCAAAATAAAAAAAAAAGTTAAAAATTTCATCAAAATTGACCATTTTTTGGTCTTTTTTCATATTTTTTCAAGAAATTTCTTTAAAATTTTTTTTTACGAAATTTTTATGTTTAAATTTTTAACTTGAAATACTCTGATATAAATTTTCAATTATCAAATCTCAATGTAGATACCATAAAATTAACAAAAATATTGATTAATGACAAAAACTGTTAACTGTTAATTTTTAATTTTTTTTTTTTTCATTTTCCTTCTTCTTATTTGGGCAAAAAGCTCGAAATAAATTTGGAGCGGCCTAAAATAAAAATTAATAATTTTTTTTAATTAAAAGTTTTAATGTTTTGCTTCAATTTTTCCCAAAACTTGAGAATTCTAGAAATTTTGACATCTAACACAAATTTTTTTCTCAGAGAATCATTTTAAAAATTTTAAAATAAAGAAAAAATCAAAATCTTACATTATCATTATCCCTCGAATACCCAATCACACTTTTCAAATTGTCATTTTCCGGTTCGAGGACATTAACTTTCATGCCAGCACCTTTGGCAATTCTAATAATCATCGCATTTCCATTAATTTCTTGCACAAATTCATCATATTCTTCTTTTGGCTCTGCTGGAATCGAAATTTGCGATGATGGAGGAACATTTGATAAGCTCTCACTAGACGACTTTTGAAGAGATTCTTCCGAAAAAGCGGAAATCTTGCTCGCCACCGATATTTCCGAGCATTTCGGACACTCACAATCCTCATTTTTGGACTTTTTGTACATGTACAAGTGATTAAAGTCGATCGTGCTTTCCTGATTCGAAGGTTTTTTACTGAAAAATAACGTGGATGCCTTTTCATCCGTTACTTGAACTGTCTTTGGATGCATCATGACATTCCCGTAGTACGAAATTCGTATCGTAAGTACGATAAATCCGATATTTTCGTCGTCGTGGTTGAACAAGGGAAAGAGACCTTTGATCGTTTCCGATACTGGTTCCGTATTCGAGGCATTTTCGACGTTAATTGACTCAGATTTGAGGGATTTTAAGCTCGAATTTATCACGGAAGCGTCTTTCAAGATGGAAGAAATCCCCGAACGGATCGCGGAAATATTTTTACTTTGACTTTTAGCGATCGCTGATTCTTTTTTCGATCCTTTCATGAGTTTTTTCAGAATTTCTTCCAACTGAAGGTCATATTTGCCCACAAAAACTCTCCTATCCTGCTCATCTTTGCGAAAAACGTTGATAGAAGCATTAACAGCAGCGACTTCGTCCTCGTTGAACAACGAAAAAATGCATTTTCTGTCGTTCAAGTCGTGAAAATTCACTTCGGTCGCTAATTTATTGTCACAAATCTCCATTTCGATGTCTTCGAAGAGCCGCAAGAGGACACATGACTTGAAAAAAGGATCATTTTCCGTCAGCTTTGGCAGTTCGAGGTCCGAATAAGTCATCTCAACCATAAAAATCTTACCATGTTGCATTTTGAATTGGTAGCTGGAACGATTTTTAGCACAAAAATTTAAAAAATGACTATTTTTCCATAGAAAATTTAGAAAAATTTAATGATAAAGTCATGGGTTGCTCTAAAAAAACTTACCTTGAAGGCAATATTTTGAAAAAAATCAAAGATAAGGTCATTCATGGTCGTCATAATGCCTCGATTTGTCCGAAATCTCAAAAAAACTAGATTATCGGCAAACAATTGAACGAAAAAATCGAGGTCTATCTCCCAAAACTAGTCAAATCTAATCTTGTTCTCATGAGAAAGTCCTACGATACGAGAGACAGAATTAGACGTCATACACTCCGTACACCATATTGGCTTATCACGGTACCAGTTTCAGAGCAAAACAACAATTGCTGATAAATTCAACACTTTTAACCGGCTTGCCTGTCTTAGCGTCGTTCAGTTGTCATTCAGCCGCCATTGTTTTAGCATCAAAACACAAAAATCACACATTTTTGTGTCTAAACTGGTCATTTTTTGACTACTCTAACGTTTTTTTGTCCCAAATTTTGTGTTTTTTTGTTTAAAATCTCAGACGCTCCAATGTAAGTAACGATTTTTGTAATTTTTAATTCAAACGGAAGCGTCACAAGTATTTTTTTCTCACGCAGAAAATGGGTCACGAAACCGAAACCTCAGTGGATGTGGTCTTTTTGACGTTCGATCCAACGCGCGATATCCGTTGTCCCATGATAAAACTTGACAGCACCTGTTACGCCTCGACCGCCGATCTGGAAACGCATCAAATCCAGAAGCGCCGCGAAAAAAACGCCAACAAAATCGACGTTGCCAGCTACAATCACTACAAATGGTACAACTCGTGCCTCATGCTGGAATGCCAAAAGTTGAGTGGCGGCATCACGACAGATCGGAATAATAACAACACGTACAAGCCCAAGTTGCGGATCCAACATTGGTACATCGAATCGGGCAACATTGAGGCATTCCGGATGCAAGGCAAGACGTTTCAAGCGGTGTCGATGATCGTTTCGCCCTGCGTCGAGTACTGGTATTGCTCGGATCAGGGTCCCAATGCGCTGCCCATGTTCGGAAGTCGACTGAGGGAACAGTGTCAAAACGATGGCAAGATAAATGTGTCAGATATTCGCTATCAGCCGGCGGCGATGGTGCAACAACAACAGCCTCAGACTCATTTTCCCTCACAGAAATCTCAGCAAGCCAAAAAATCTCCAGTTCCAGTGACACGAAAAAATCCAGTGATTTGTGTTAGCAAGCCGGATGACGACAAAAAATACGAGTGTTGTTCGTCTGTGTTGCAAGCGATCGATGTTTTGAATCAGAAAAAGAATATTTTGATACGCGGGGGATCTCCGCAGATGCATGAATGTAGCAATAGGAAAAATTATTCATTAAAACCGATAGTTGAGGAGAAAATTTGAGAAAAAATAATTTTTGGATACAATAAAAAATAAAATAATTATTTATATTCTTAAGTATTCCTGACTTTTATTTTTTATTTCCTTCGATACATATTTTTTAAGCTATTTTTATTGTTTAGGCGAATTTATTTAATTTTTACGATTTTTATTTTTTTAAATAAAATTAAAAATTAAATTAAAACAATTATTGGCTAATTTAATTTAACATTTATTTTTCAGATTATTTTATTTCAAACAGAAGCATTTTATTTTTTTTTTAAATAAAATTTAAATAAAAAAAAATTTTATTTTTTTTAGAAGACAAAATATATTGGTCAACATTTTAATTTTTTATCAAAATTTCACAAAATCACATTCTAATAAGTTAAAAAAATATATATTGTATTTTAAAAAATTAAGCTTTTTTAATTTTTTTTTGTCTTTCTTCTAAAAAAAATAAATTTTTTAAATAATTTTAAATTTTTTTTGAAAAAATCGCAATTGATTTTTTTTTATTTTTTAATTTTTTAAATAATTTTATATCTTCATAAATTTCAATTTAATATGAAAAAAACTTAAAATCGCTTTTTATATAAAAATATATTTTTAAATTATAAATTTTAAAGGATTTTAATTTATTTTGTTTATTTTTTTTAATTTAATTATTTTTATTCGAAATATTTTGAATTTTTTAAAATAAATTGCAATTTTATATTTTTAATTTTAATTTAAAAAAAAAATTATTTACCTATTTATTTTATTTTTTAAATATTTTTTTTTTATTTTGAATTTTTTAAAATAATTCCCAATTTCAGATTTTTTGTTTTATTTTTTGAAATTTTTAATTTTTTCAAAAATTTATTTTAATATTTTATCAGTTTTGTTTAAAATTTTTTATATTTATTATTTTAATAATTTTTATTATTTAAAAAAAATACCTAAATAAATAAATATTTAATTAAATACCAATGGATTTTAATTTTAATTTAATTTTTATTAAAAGAAAAAAAAAAATTAAATGTAAAAATTAAATAAACTCGCCCAATTTTTTTTAAATTTATTTATTTTTTATTCATATAAAGTGTTTTTTATTTTTTTTTTTATAAACAATAATAACTTCCAATAAAGCCTTTGTAAAATATATTTTCTTCCAATAGTTTATTTTTAGTATTTTTTCATGATTTCTAACACATTCAGTCTTGTCAACAACAATAAGGTTGCTCGAAATCTTATCAAGGGTCCATACTTGATCCATTTTCTGGTTTCTTCTTCATCAAAAAACGTCAGACTTATCGTCTTATCTATCACCTGTCGGTCTCCGATAGAACGTTCTTATCGTACGAGTCAACTTTTTGCCACTCAGAAACACGATTTCGAACAACTTTATACATTTGTTTGTTTTTTTTTTATAAAATAATTCTTTGTTTTTGGCTTCCACGCGTTATTAAATCAAAAATTTATCTGGTTTCTTGTTGTACGTGGTACATTTCACCAACGAACGTACGTTATTTTAAGCGTTAATGAGCAAGCAAACACTTTTATGGCCAATATATAAATGCTTTAGCATTCTGAATATCCGGTAAATATATAAATTTCTTACGATTTAGTGAAAAAAAAGCTATAAAATAATTCATTTTCTAAGAAATAAAGGAACAGTACCTTGTTACCTGGGTAAACTTTTTTTTTTGTTTTTTTTGCAATATCGTTAAATGTCTTTCTTTTCTCGATTTTTTTTTTCTTGCCAAACAAAAATTGATATGAAAACTCTTTTCACCCTTAAACTTATTTCTTGTCCGTGGGACGCATTCCCGCGCGGACTTAACTGTTCGAATTGCTGTCTACTTCGGTATTTTGTTGACACAGCGACGTAACTAACTTATCGTAGTCCCCGAGCGACGTTTCAAACTGTTCCAGTTGTTTCGTTAGGTCGTTAATGCTGCTGCACCGCTCGATCGTCTCTGTGGCGGCGGCGGCATCTGTGGCGGAATTATTGGCACCTGAACTACCATCGACGACATCCACCGTCGACGTTGGACTGTTATCGAGCTCGGCAAACTGCAAAGGCGGCGCATTGAAGCACTCCCGGTAGAATTTCGCCAAGTCACTTATTGGCGTATTTTGCGTGGCAAACGGGAAATGGAGCTCTTTGAAGAGTTTTTCGTCTTCGGCAGCGGGTAAGGTTCGCCACCGACTTGTTGTCGTTGCTGTGGATTGGTGACTTGGAGAGGTGCCTTGTTTTTGTGAGGTTTCATCACTTTCTTTGTGGTTTTGTGATGTGGTAGTACTGCTACTGGGTGATGACGCGGATGGCGCGGTCGTTGTTGAAGGTTTTCGCAGGAGCCAGCTGAATGGAGGGGTTTCCGGTAGCGAAAAATCTGCTTCTGTGTATTGTTTGGCAGAGGAAACATCAACAAAGGCTCCGCATCTCATCGGTTTGTCGATATCAATAATTTTCTTTTCACTAGAAATAGAGAGAAAGATAAAAATAAATTAATTTATTTCAATTTAAAAAATATTATATTCAATTAGGAAATGATTTACGCGCTTTTTTTTAAATTAAAAATATTTTTCAAACTTGTTTTTTAATAAAATTGATTTTTTTTTTCATTTTTTTTTATTTTCAATTGTTTAAAATTGAAAAATTAAATTTTAAAATTAAAAAAAAAATTAAAATTAAAAAAAATTAAATTTAATTTTAATAAAAATATTTTTTTATATTATAATATTTTAAATTTAAATTCTAATTAATTTTTAAAAAAATATATTTTTCTTAATATTATAATATTTTTAAATTTAATTTTTATGAAAAAATATTTTTAGAATTTAAAAAATCAGTTTTAATTTTATTTTATATGTATGTATTTAAATATTTTTAAATATAATTTTTTAAATGCAAAATTTTTTTTTTAAAACCGGAAACCTTAATTTTAAAAAGATTTTTCTTAATTTTTTTTTTAATTTCTCAGAATTAATGTTTTATTTATTAATTTATAATTTAATTGGATTTTAATTTAAATTCAAATTAATTTTCTTTATAAAATCCAAATTCTTGATTAATTTATTTTAATAAATTATTTTTAGCTAAAATTTTTAATTTCAAAAAATTAAATTTTAATGTAATTTATTTTTATTTAATTTTAATCTTTAATTTAATTTAATTTTAATTATTAAAATTTAATTATTTTTTTTTATTTAAATTAATTTTCACAATTTAAATATCTTTGAAAAAAAAATAAATTCGTTTAATTTATTAAAATTTATATTTAATAAATTTTTTTTATTTTTTTTTTCAAATCACAGACAGACAAATCTGTCACCACTCACGAAAAAAAAGTGCAATTAAAAAAACCTAACATGCTAAAAATATAATTAGACCAGTTTTCACACACTTGTGACCATTTACATTTACTTCAAGTCTCGTCAAGTGTGATTTCTTCTTCCGTATATGAGTTTTTAATGATATTTTATTACGAATCACCACTCATTTACACGACCGACTCGTAGTAAACAAATTTATTATTTCACATTTTTCGCGTTGTAAATATTTATTTTTTTATTGAGATTAGTTTCCATTCCATTTCTTCGAACCATTCGACAACTTTTACAATTTTATTTCACTTGAAAACCTTGATTTTGAGATTTTTTGATTTTATATTTTTTTTTCTTCTTGTATTTTAAAGCAGACAATAAAAAAAATGTGAACGTGGCATGGCGCGACAGTCTGCTATTTATATGCAAGAAAAAAAAATAATACATTTCACACACATGAAAAATATTTTTACGATAAATAGTTGCTAGCACGGGGCAACTAAAGCGGCCTACACGAATTTCTATTAATTTATTTTAAAAAAATTTACCTTTTTTTGCTGCCTCCGTAGTTTTGGTATCTGTGAGCCGGGCTTAGATCCTGATGCAAGTTCCAATGCGGATCGCTACTTTTCAGTATGAGCGTGGTGCTATCGCGCCCAATTGTTTGTGTTGGTGTGATAGTCATTTGATTTGTCGTCCGATATGCAACAGCCATGTTTAACGTTCCTAATGGCACTGCCAACTGACCGACTCGAACTTGCTTATACCCCTCACCTGCGAATAAAAAAAAATATTATTTAGTATTAAATTCTCTCTCTCGCTCTCTGTTATCGTAGCAAATGTACGTGACGTGGACTAAAAATAAGCTCGAGTATTTCAAAATGAACGAAAATGAATGAAAAACGACGACGACGAGTCGGCGATTCAATTATTACCACTGTAGCGAAAATAAATGCCTTGCTAAGATAACCGACATGCTAGATCGCTATATAGGCAACATTGCGCCATCGTAAGCCGATTATCAAACGTAAACAACGCTCAAACATAGTAGAAGCTTTTTTTGTGTTACTTTTGAGCAAAATAAATGAAAAACAACATTTCAAAAGCACCACGTAGTAAGTGCAGCAAAGGAACATTGTCGACCGCTTGGAATGTTTATTTATAACTTTAAACTAATAATTTTTATTTAAAATTCCATTACTTATGTAATGTTTTTGTGACTGCAACATTGTAAGGGCTTCAATATTGGTATTGCGGTATTACGTGAAGCCCTTTGTGCATTTGCCAAGGACGCGAATTGCGGATGAGGAAGGTCATTTAAGGTGCGGGCGATCGATTGTTGATCGTTTGAAGCGATTTTAATGAGTTTAAAAGGCATTTATTGCAAGGTCGTTTAATGAGTTTTTAATTTTTTGCGCAAATTTTTTTAAAGTTAATGAGTTTTTAACATGAAATCTCCCGTTTTTTTCTTACACAAATTTAAAGTTAGAAGGATTTGTTTAAAAAAATCACGTTTTATCCCAAAATCAATTTTTTCACAGTTGAAAAAGTTCATGAACATCTAATTTTAAGCCACTGTCGCGACACATTGACGTCAAGCGCGAAAAAAAACTGAAGTTCAACTTGAAATCTAAAGGTCGTAAAAAATTCATATCGTTTTGTTATATAATTCGCATCCGGTGATCATCGAAAAAAAAATTTGCACCATCATTTTTGTTTGTGTGCAAGAAAGAAATAAATAAACAAAAGAGAGGAAGATCAGAAAAAATCCGTTAAATTTACTTGTAATGGCCTAATGTGATTCTAATGTGCATTAAATGATCTTGTAATTTTTAAATATCAATTTTTTGAACTTGAATTTTTTTTAAAGTTTTAAATAAAAAAAAATACAATTAGAACTGAAAATAAAAATAAATAAAATAAAATAAAAAAATTTCAATTTTCAATTTTTTAATAAGAAAAATTAAATTAAAATAAATTTTAAAAAATTAACAATATAAAAAAATAAATAAATAAAAAAAAAATAAACTGAAAAGATATTTCGTAAAAAAAAAAATTTTTAATTTTTAAAATTTTAAAAATTTTGTAAATTTTCTTATATTTTTTTTTTTGTAAATTTTTCTTCTTATTTTTTTTTTTTAATTATTTTATTTTTTTTTTTCTTAATATAAAAAACAATTTTTTTCTTTGGAATTGCTTCTAATAATTTTTTTGTAAATTTTGATCTATTTGTTTTTAATTTCCTTCTAATTTTTTTTTATATTGCCATCAAAAAAATTAATTTTTATTGAATTTTTTATTTATTAATTTTTTTCTACTAAAAAAGTAAGTTATTGTTTTAATTTTTGTGAATTTTGATTATAAACAATTTTTTAATAATTTATTTTTGATTTTTTTAATTTAAAAAATAAAGGAAATAAATATAATTTTAAATAAATTATTAAAAATCTTTTAATTTATAATTTTATTTAAAAAAAATTATTTATTGAATTAAATTAACATTTCATCGGCTTTAATGAACAAAATTAAAAAAAAACTCTAAAAAAAATATTTTTTAATTTTAGATATTTAAATTTAAAAATTGTTCTTTGGTAAAAATCGTAAAAATCGCTATTTTTGGTAATTCTATAATTTTTCTATCTGACTCATTTTTTTAAATTTTAAAATGACGCATCGATCTTTAATTTAAAGTTCCATTCAAAACCGCCTTACACGGAAGTAACAAAATAAATTTTTACCAAAAAAAAAAAAAAAATATTCACATTAAAAAAATAATTGTGAGAAATAACAATTTAACGCCCCCCTTCCATCATCTCGTGTCTTCACAAATTTTTCAAAAGAAACTCCCACAAAAACATTTCACAAGCATCTAATTGCACTTGCACTTTACATGTCATGATGCATTGACGTCACCACACACTCTCCACACTGAAGAAGCAGAAAGATAAGTTTTTGTGTAAATATTTTGATCACGATGACAAGATCGCATCACATGCGAGAAGTGAGACAAAAAACTTCCATGACTCGTAATGCGGCAATTTATTTACAAAAATCACATTTGAATCATTGTTATTTACGATTTGTTTGAATGAATCGTCACTCGGACCAAAGTTGATATTTTTGTTTGTAAATTTTACAAATCGTGTATGGAAATTTGTGAATTTAAATGAAAATTTACGATCGAACGAGTGCAATTGAGGTTATCATCGGTTTTTATTGATTAAAATATCAACGTGCTTGAGATTCGCAATAAAAAAATTGTTATTCGTCGTAACTTTCCTTCTCTCGCATTATTAATAAATACGCACACACGACAAATGTTTACTTAGAAATGGTCATCGGACTGTGGATTAGCTGCTGATAATGTAAAAGTGCCGCGCAGATAAGAAAGAAAGAAACAAGGTGAATTATTATCAATTATTTCACAATTTTGTAAAAATAACTGTGTTCATGAAATTCTTGCGCATTAAAAGAGCTCTACTGAGGAATGCAGTCCAACTGCTATTTTATTTTATTTTTACTCACAATAATAATAACATACTCGTTATTTTTTTTACATCATTTAAATACCTGATGCATGCATGATTGGCAAAAAGGCAGCTTCATTTGAATACAAACGCGTCCATTTGAGGTTGAATAAACAGAACAGAAGTGGTTTTGCAATGCGTTTGCACAAAAGATGGATTGATCTAGCATATTCATAAAAATATATTGGCTTGGGTGTGTGAACTTTAAAAGGTTTTTGCACTTCAATATTTATTGTTTGTGGCGTTAGATCATCATCAGCGTTGAATGCACGCGATCCGTAGATTAGATTAAGTGTGAAGTAGCTCCAATGTGGGGCGATAAGATTTTAATTATCGCTTGTTTTTAATTTTATTTACTTCCAGGAGTATGAGTTGTTTTTTTCACTTAACGGTTATTTTGAGAAATAAGTTTGAAATAAAGTTGTTTTTGTTTTTATGGGACAACATTTATTTTTAGAATTCTTAGATTTTTTTTGCAAATCGATTTTAGTGGAAAAAGTTTATTAAAAGATCAGTCTTGCCGTTTTTCTTAGAAAATTTTCGAAAAATTATTAAAATTTAGATTTTTCGAGTTTTGTAATTTTTATTTTTCTGTTATTTTTAAAAATATATAAAAGCAAAATGGAGAATAAAAATTAAAAATCATTTTTGAGACAACTAAAATAAAATAAATTTTGAACACCTTAGTGTGATATTAAAAAAAAATCATTTTAAAAATTTTCACTAATTTAGGCCATAAAGTTGATAATTTAATTATAATTTTGTAAAAAAATTTTAAAATTAATTAATTAATTTTTTTGCCCCCCCCCCCTTTCAGTCCAAAATATACTGAAAATAACAAAAATACCCAAAAATTGATGAAAAAGACCCGAAAATTGACAAAAAACACCTGAAAATTGACAAAAAAGACCATTTTTTATTGATTTGCCCCCCCCCTCTTTCCGCTTGAAATGTACTAAAAGTTACAAAAAATAACAAAAAAGACAATTTTTTTAGTCACGTGACTTAAAAAAAATTTTTCATCTAAATATGAATAGAAATTTCTTGTTAATTTTGAATGATTTTATCGTGAGCAGTAAATTTTCATAATTTTTCAATCAAAAATGTCAGAAAATGTCAAAAATAGTTAAATATTTAATTAAATCAAAATCGGAGGGGGCGACAAAAAATGGATGTATTAAATTTTTTCGCCTTAAATAAAAAATTAAAAAAAAAATGTTGAAATTGAAAAAAAAAATAAAGAGAAAGCAAAAAAAAAATGAGGTTTAAAAAAAAATAAATTAAAAATATTTAATATTTAATATAATAAATTTTTTTTTTCAATAATATTAAATTTTTTAAGCTGAAAATATTTTTTAAAAGAATATGTGGAAAATATTTATTTTTTAATTTTATTTTAATTTATTTTTTTTTAATATTTCAAAACCAGTTTTGCTTCAGGTTAAAAAATTAAATTGAAAATTTGAATAGATCGATAAAAAAAACAATTTCCATCCTTTATAGGTCTAAAATTTTACTAATTCTTCAATATTTCGAAATTTGAAAAACTTTTTAAAACTTTAAAATTCTAAAAAAAATTAAACCCCAAAAATTTCAACCAATGACTCAACAAATATTTTTCAAAAAAAAAAAAAAAAAATCCACGAGCCAAAAAAAATATCTTCTTATCAGTAATGATCTCATCCTTATAGAGAAAAAAAAAATAAATTCCTGGCTCCGATCTACGTTCAATTGTTTTGATATTGTTTCATTTTATTAATTGTTCTCCACACCGTACCGTTATCTTCTGAAGTTACGTTCTCGTCATGCCTACATTATAGCTACCTATGTGCATATTTGTACAATAATTGTTCTAGTGATATAAAGCCTGATAAAGTTGTCACATAATACTACTCTGTCGTATCGCGCCGGCTTTTCTTCGTAATCATAGTTATATAAAACAATTTACGTTTTAAGAAAAAAAAAATCCATTAAATTGCGCCTCAAATTATGTCTCGAACAGGTGCAGGCAAACTCGAAAAAATGAAGGAAAAGGGATTTTTTTCAGTTTTTGACCCTTTCCGCTTATAAAATTTACTTTTTGAGTGTCGCTTTGCATTATTCATTCGTGGAGTATTTTTTTAATTAAATATTAAAATTACACAAAGTTCGACAATCGACAATGGAAATGAAGAAATTTACACGAAACTAATAAATAATTGATTTTTCGTCGGAATTGGGTTACGGCGCGTTGACGTTAATCGATAGAAAGTCTTCGTGGTCGTCATTATCGTTAATTTTTTGACCTCTTTACTGCCACTCACCTAAATTGTGTTCTTGCGGTTGTCCACAGTAGATGCGATAGTAGATGTGGTACGAATCCGGACTTTGTCTACGTGATAATTTGTATGCGGGCGTAACTCGTGTAACGGCAAGCAGGGATTTCAGCAGAATTCCCATGCGATTGTAAATGGCGTATGTGGCTTTTAGCGTTGGATCGACTTGGTCTACGTGAATGCTCAGCGACCAGACCTCCAATATCATCTTATCACCCTCAACCGTTTGAAGGGAAATTTCCACGCAAAGTGGCAGACGTTTAATTATCGATTCACCTGCTTTGCTGCTGAGGTTCAGTGCTTTCCTTGTTTCACTTAGCACGTCCTGATGGTCACAAATTGCGATATTGAACTGCAAAAATGACACAAATTTAGTGGGAAAAAAGAGAAAAAATTTTCTCGGCCACGTTGTCGCACGTCGTCGTTCAATTTTATCTGTCAGACACAACAAAATGACTGCGTGAAAGGACGAACTGCGCAAAATCCTGCTTAGATTTTTTGTCTGTGTGAGTGTCGGCGGCGTGTAGATTCGTATGGAACGAAATAATTGTGCAAGGTTATGGTAAGACGGACCACGTGAGAGAAGCGACACAAATACATAATGTGCGTCGAAAGGAGTAAATAAGGTGAGTATTTTTTTATGTGTGGCAAAATGGAACAGTAACCTTGTTATTGAAAAACGATACGAGAATCCGTCTAACTAATTTTCTTTTTTTTTTGCAATTGCAGCGAGCATTTATGGATATGGTTAACTCAATATGGTGAGACCTATTTTTATATTCTAAGATAAAATTTTAATTTTTTTGTACAAATTAAAAAAAAATTAATGATTTTTTAATTTTTTCTAAAAATGAATTAGAGATAATAGCAAATTAAGTATCGTAATCAAAATATTTTTTAAAAAATAAAAAAAAATTGATAAAAATAAATTTTTGAGGAAACGTTAAAAAAGTGGTTTGAAATTTAATTTAAAACCAATTAAAATTAATTTAATTTTAGATTAATAATTTTTACAAAAATTTAATAAAATAATATTTTTTGTGGCTCATTCATATTTTCAAAAATTAAAAAAAAAATAACAAATAATTTTTCGATAATTTGACAAGAATTTTTTCTAAAAAATTTTTTTTATATGCTTAAGACATTTTTTTTTAAATTCTTAAAAATTTTAGTTGTTTAAAAATTTGAAAAAAAATATTAGGAGAAAATCAAATTAATTAAATTCAAAATCAATTATTTAAATAAGTTTATTAAAAATAAAATTATTAAAATTTAATTTTTCAAGTTTTAAAAATTTTAATTTATTTTTATACAAAATTCATTGAATTTTTTTCAAAAATAAAAATAAAATTCGAATAATTTTTCTAAATAATTCTAATTAAAACTATTTATATTAAGAAATGTTCAAAAACATTTTTTTCAAAATAAATATTTTTTGTTCAAATTTTTCAATTTAAATTTCTTAAATTTATTTTTAATTTTATTAATCTCCTTGAGATCAACAATAAAAAATTTTTAAATTAAAATTAAGAAAAAAATACAGGTCATTCAGACTAAAAATTGCAAATTAAACAAAAAAATATTTTTAATTATTTTTTAAATATTAGAAAGATTATTCAATCTAAAAAAATTCTGAAATTAATTTTTAATCCTCATAGCTTTAAAAATAATCATTTTGGCTCGTGACAGAGCTTATCTTTATCTAATCTTTCCTGCTAATTGATCTTTTTTCCAGCAAATCATTTATTTATAAAACAAATGAGAATACGATCAATTCCTTGAAACTTATCGCTCAAATATTTATCACAAATTGAGTCATTTAGTCGTAATTTCTTCATAAATATCAAGGTTCAAGTGAATCGCAAAGCTTTTGCATATTTAAAGAGCTTAAGACAAGTCGTCACACGAATGCGTTTGTTTGCACTTCAATTAGTTTGTTCATGAAATGTAATAAATTTATCTAAGGCTTTGCTAACAAAGTTGCGCGTTGCTTTCAAATGTCCATCAAGGAAATGTAAGAGAGAGAGACGCGAGTTGAGCGGAAAACGAGCGGAGCACAGCCATGAAAACAAACATAAATAAACATATTTTATTTCTCGTCGTCGTCGTCTTTCGCCTGTTTGTTGTGAACGAACTCGAACTTTTTTATTGAAAGAACCTTGAAGCATTCGAGAATTGCTGTACACAAAATATACACAATAGAAACAGAAACAACAAACATAATGACTCGAATGGAGTAAACAATCAGAATCGGCAGCAACAGCACCAAATTTGTCCACGTAGACACAAATTTTTTTGATAAAGTTATTAACACTTGACACAACATCGACTTTTATTGGTGTCTGTGACGAGAATTTACTCGAGAAATTGCTTTCTAAGCACAATGAGCACATGAAATATTTGAACCAGATGTTTGAACACCAACCTTTTATGGTCTTTTTGTCTCGTTTTTGTCTTTTTTAATGCTTTTTTGCAGCAAATTTATATTTTTCTTTGTACACTTGTTCACTTTTGTCACAATTTTTGCTCAATTTTTCCAATTAAGTCAAGCTTCCTTCGTGTGATTCACTAAAAAACGGCGGGAATCTAACAAAAATACTGTCGAACGCTCCAGAGAATGAATTCAAACTGACGAACAAACAGAAAAATGTTACATCTGCTCTATTTGGATGCACATGGTGTGTAGCAGTAATATGTAGGTTCATTGTAAGTCACCGAGAAAGAATGTGTAGGCATGTAAGAGTAGGTAGGTAGGGTACACAACGTTCGACGATGCATTTTACAAACATGTTGACGCCATCATTATTTCCTCTGTGAGTTTCATTCATTCATTCATTGCTTTGTAAATAACGTCATTCACGCACTGGAGATGAGTGACCAAGTTTCTGGAATTGAAATTTGATATCTAAAAGAAGAAAAAAATGTTTAAAGTTGTCATTCGGAGAAGAGCCATCGATAGTACCGCATTTTGTTAGCTAAGTGGTAAAATTCTAACCACGTGACTTGAAAATATTTCAAACCACGTGACCTGACAAACTTCCAGAGTGGAGAAAATTTCAAACCACGTGACCTAAGCAATTTCCAAATTATTTCACTGAAGAAATCTTTTAAACCACGTGACCTAAATGTTTTCAAACCAAGAAATATTCAAACCACGTGACCTAAAAAATTTTACAAACCACGTGACTTGAGAGATTTTTCAAACCACGTGACCTGAAAATTTTTTCAAACCACGTGACTTGTGAAATTTTCAAAGCAAGTTACAAATTGATCTAAAACAAATTTCAAACCACGTGACCTGACGACAATACCACATTTTTTCTTCGAAATGCGGTAAAAATATCGCATAAAAGAAGGATTACGTGAGGGAAAGAAAGAAAAGTTGAGTAACAAAAATTAAGTAGCGTGATTTTTGGATTGACACAAATTTTTCCTCGTAACTCATTATTCACGTACGCATGATTCTCAATGTTGCAATGCGATGGGTGTGAGAAGTAAACAAACAAACTTTTAGACGAGTAGATTGTCACGTAGACACATTGTGCTGCCACTGTGATGATCCAACTGCTTCATGTAAAAATATTTTTTTTTATTTACTAATAGACCATGAGACAGAATTCTGTTACACAAGGTTTGTTTACCGATTCTGATAATAATGAATCTTCCTACTTATAGCAAAAGATCAACAAAGGAGAAACGTGTGAGTTCATCCAATTGGATAATTGTCCTTCCCACGTGTTTTTAACAAAAAACGTGAAAGGTGAAGGGAAAGTGAGTTACTTTTTGTCCTGAAATGAATTTCTCCTTTGTTGGTTTCAAGGTTAAAAAGAGTCAAGGGGAGTGTCAAGGATAAAAATTTAGGGTTTGAATGCAATTTTTGGTTAATTTATGTTTTTTTCATATATTTTAATAAAATAGGATATTTTTATGAGAGATTTTAATGTTTAAAAGTAGAACTTTTAATAGAATTTTTCAAAAATTTTGTTTTTTTTATGCTTAAATTATGAGTTAAATATTTTAAGGAAATATTGATTCTTGGATTTTATTAATTATTTTTGACTTTTTCACAAAATTAAAGCATTTTCGATATTAAATTTCAATTCTTTTTTTAACAGGAATAATGAAATAAAATTAAATAAATAAAGAATTAAATAAAATTTTTACAAATTTTGTCATTGCAACATAAAAATATTTGCAGCTACTAGACAAATAATTCACAAATAATTCATTCCAACAATTTTCTAAAAAATTCATATTCTAAAAAAATTAAAAAGATTATTTTTTTTATTTTACACAAGAAAGTTTTACTATTTTTTTTTTTTTAATTTAAATCCTATCTATTTTAATCCGATATCCAATTTTATGACGGAAAATCAAGTTTGGCCAAAAAAAAAATAAAAAATATTGATTTTTACCCAATTTTTACTATATTTTTAAAGAAAAAATATTCAAGGAGGAATTTATGTTAAGAAAATACTTCTACTAAAAAAATTTTTTCAAATTAAAAAAATATTTATTAAAAATAACCAGATTAAGAAAAAAAATTAAATAATAATTTTTTGAAATTTTTCCAAAACATTTATATTGAACAAAAAAATAATTATTTTAAATTTCTGAGGTCATTTACAGAGAATTACATTTTTTTTATCTTAAATGTTAATCGTTAAACATAAAAAATTATTATTATTTATTTTTTTTTAATTTCAAAAAATTATTTTTTTAATTTTTTTTCTTAATCTTGTTATTTTTGGTTGTTTTTTAATATATTTTTTTTTTATTTGAAAAAATATTTTTTTAGTAGAATTATTTTTTACATAAATTCCTCCTTGAATTTTTTTTCTGAAAAATATATCAAGTTTCATTTGAAGTGACCTTATTTTCAATTTCTCAAAAAAATAAAAAAAAAATAATAAGAACTGAGTAAAATAATTATTTTGCAAAAGAAATGAAACCTTGACATATAAAATTGGCAAGAAAATTTTATTTTTTTCTTTTACAAATTTTTGCGTCTTTTCATGCGTGTAAAAGTTAACAATCTGACAAAAATATGTACTTGACGTCGGATAAAAATTGGCCTTATAATAAATTCTTCTTTACGTGAAGATCTTGATTTTCAATTTTTTGGGTGAAATTAAAAAAAATTAACTTTTCAGCTTCAAAATAGCCTGTTCGTCCTATAAAAAATCGGTTTGTCAAAAAAAAATTATGCAAAAAATTACTAAAAAATTAACAAAAACTCTTCCAAAGTTAATCGCCCATATTTTCTCATAATAATCCATTCAAATCCAGTCCCTCAAATTAAAATCAATTAGGAAGTCACATGCGCTTTTTTCGTCATGCTGGTCCCCAATTATGCAAGACCTTTTGTGACATGATTTTTGATTGAATCCGGCAATGCGGGCACAAAAAACCAACCAACAATTCACTCTCGTACACAAAAGTTGAATCAACCCATTAAAAAAAACGCAAGAAAAAAACATCCACGGTCATCTAAAAATACAACTCGGAATCCCGTTGCATGCGAATCGTATTAAAATATCGTGTCACTGTAAATCAACCAGTTTCGAAAAATATTTACACACAAGCCAAATCAACAAAAACAAATTTAAAGTGGTATTTACTAGAAAACCGAATGGGAAGTTGATGGTGATGATGCGATGTGTTTTGTTCTCAAGGTCGATCGATGCACGAAACGTGATCCGAGACTTCTTCGCGCAAAATTGCATCTACACGAGTCAATAAGTGTTTTATGTAATGCGATAGGAATCACACGACACGCCTTGGACTCTGGCCGGATGATTTAATCTTCGAAATTCACGATGATTCAACGACGACAAAGCGACAAGATGTTTTTTTCGGGCTGACTTACCCAGTCATTTCCCGACGAATTGTGTTCAGTCCTGATTTTGGATCCCAATCGTGATTGAACAATGACTTGCGTCGCCTTGATGATCAAAAATTTGATAAATTTGTCAATGTCCTTGAGTTCTGAGGCATTTAGTTTGTTTGACATTTTCCGCTGCCACTTTTTCCTGAAGCCACGTCGTCTTGCATTTGGCTTTTCCAAGAGTTTTTCACGATTTTACACCCGAATTTCAGTGAATTTTCATTTTTTTCACGCGAAAAACACACTGGGACCACGTCCTAAGTGACAATTCACTGGGTTTGTTTACATTTTTTAGTGGATTTCACCTGGGGTCACGATCCTCAAGCCAGTTACTAACCTCAGCACATCTGGTCACCCTAAAAAAATAATGAAAGCGTCGACGGAAAATTTGTTTTATTGAATTTTAGTGCAAAAATCGCCTTTTAAATTGATTAAAATACCTGCAAAACTTGAATTGAGCCACTGTGACGCGATTTTTATACGAAGCGACAAGAAAATCTTTGGAAAATGGCTCCAACTCCGCTAGAAGGTGCCGTTGTGAATTACACAGGTTTGTATTTTTGATTTTTTGAAGTGAAAAATTGTAAAAAAATATTTTTATCCCATTTTTAGGTCCCACAAACGGTCAGGATGGCAGTCGTCAAGGTTCGATCTCGCTTGGGGTCCTAATTGACTTTATTGTGCAACGCACATACCACGATTTGACAGTGTTGGCCGAGCTGCTGCCACGAAAAACCGATTTGGAACGCAAAATTGAGATTTACAACTTTTCGGCACGAACGCGGCAACTGTTCATTCGTCTCTTGGCGCTTGTAAAATGGGCCAATTCCGCTTCAAAAGTCGATAAATGCTCGCACATTATGAGTTTCTTGGATAAACAAAGCATGTTGTTCATCGAAACCGCTGACATGTTAGCCCGAATGGCTCGTGAGATCCTAGTTAACGCCCGTTTGCCCAATTTTCACATCCCCGCGGCGATTGAGGTGCTCACAACAGGCACTTATAACAAATTACCGGCATGCATCAAGGAAAAAATAGTTCCAGCAGACCCAATTACGGCATCAGAGGAGAAAGTGACGCTAAATCGCTTGGATCAGGTCATCCAACATCGTTTGGTGACGGGAAATCTCATTCCGCAGATGAGAAAATTCAAAGTTGAAAATGGAAGAGTGACTTTTACGGTCGATCATGAGTTCCGGGTGTCACTTACCGTCATGGGGGATGGTCCCAATATCCCCTGGCGCCTTTTGGACATTGATATTTTGGTGGAAGATCGTCAAACGGGCGACGGAAAGCCTTTGGTGCACGTCCTGCAAGTGAATTACATCCATCAACTGGTGCAAGCTCGATTAATTGACAATCAAAATGCCTTGACGGAAGTTTATAAGGTGTTGCATTACTTTTGTCAGTCGTTGCAGCTCGAAGTGATGTACACCCAAACGCTCCGGTTGTGTCGCGATCGCTTGGATGACCATATTCACGTCGACGACTATGTCCCGGGTAATAAAATCACCGTTTCCTATTGGCGCGAACTCAGTAACAGAGATCCACGTTCCGAAGTCGGGTATAAATTGACGGTTCAAGCGGATCCGATCGACGGAGCGAAACCTCTGGCTGTTTATCATGTCCCTTCAATTGGCGGCACGAAGGAAAGTGAAGTGGCAGATCGTGCAGTTCGTTCCGACATGCTCTCGATGGAACGTTTACTCGTGCATACGGTGTACATTCGAAGTTTGGCCCGCCTCAACGACTTAAAAGCCGAATTTCAGATGTTTATGAAGGACACGGAGTTTTTGCTGCAAGGAACTCCGGCGATTTTAACGATTCCCGTGCTGACCCCATGTTTAAGAGCCGAACAAGTGCATATTACGGTCGATACCCACTCGGGACGCCTCCATTGTCACGTGCCCAAACACATGGACTGCCCCTTTATGGCGGAAATGGAGACGGCATTGAATAACGACACCAGTAAATTACCTGCTTTGATCTCGGAACTGCGTTATTGGATCACGAAACGTCGTTGCGAGAAAACTTTGCAACATTTACCGGCAACGTTGCACGAAAAACTTCCCCTAATCTATGCGGCGGACAGTCCCTTGACAAAAATCGGCAAAAATAAGGCATATCTCGAACTGCATCGGCATCAAAATGTCATCCTAATTGTCGAGCTGCAAGAAAAAACGGAAAATCCCTCGGAAATGGACTACACTTTTTATCTCGTGTCGATTGTGCGATCCACGGGCAACGAAATTTCCGATAAACCAGCAAATACACCGGAAAATCCCGAAGCAGAGATGCCGAAAATGTTCATGAAAGTGATGACCTTGATCGAATTCGATACATTTGCAGCGACACATGGTCCTGGGACCTCTGTCGAAGTCACAAACAATCAAAAACGAAAGTCGTCGGCAATGGATTTCGGTCCGCCACCCAAACAGACGAAACGATATCCGGCATATTTCATTCCGGAGTTGGCGCATGTCGTGGCGATGTGTGATGAAAAGTTGCCCTTCGTGCAAATGGGACAGGAATTGTCAAATCGGGGTATTCCTCATTGCGGATTGCAAGTAGAAGCGAATGCCACGTCTTCGGTGATGAAAATTTTATCGTTGCCGCAACCGTTGGCGCCTGTTGTGACCGCAGGATCTGAAACGAAGACAATGCCGGTGCCCGTGATCGATAAAACTATCTGGGATTCCATTCGGAAACGGCTTTTATCGGTTTCGGTGAGGACCATTGTCAATAAAAATTATCCGACGCGATCGTGGATGTTTGAATTGATATTTTTCGGGTCGCCAATTCAAAGTACGTCGCATAAGGAGCAGGGGAAACGTCGATCTGTGGTGTTGCAACATGATATGAGTGCTGCGAATTCTGTCGGTGACACCGTCGATGCTTTCCTGAGTGACTGGGCACGCATCGTGTACCTCTATTCGCTCGTGTCGGACTTTAATGAGCTCTACAGCAGCGATAAATACAACTTGCGGAACATTGTGACGGTCAAATCGTACAATTACACGACCCTGTGCCTGGCTTACGGGCCAAATAAGGAGATAAAGTTGAATATTTGGTGGTGCACGCGAAGCAAGGAGTTCAAAACGATGTTCCACGGTGACAGTGCCGCCATTAATTCGCACAGTATTATGCGGGATCAGCTCCAGGCGCATCTCAATCACAATTATAACTTGGCTCAGCTGGTGCATACGTTGCACGAAACGTACCAACCGTTGACTTCCATCGCGAAATTGCAGATTTTGCCGCATCTTGGCATCACAGCGGTAAATCCCAAGATTGCGGTGTTGAGTTTTTGCATAATTGCGCAATCGCCGACGATGATTCGGATTTCGTACCAAGAAACGTACTGCTTGGAGATCCGTTTTCGTGGCAGTGGCTTGGTTTCTATTCGCGACGGGGCTTATTCGAGATTCGCTGGCAGTAATGTCGTTGGGGAGTGGTTGGTTATTGGCGGTTTGAAGGGTTTCCTCTCGAAATACGTCGACGAAAATGCGGTTTATCGACGTCGCAGTCAATCCGAAGACGATAATCCGCCGTCGCCGACGTTGGAAGAAGTGCAAGGCGGACCACATTCAGTCGGATCTTCTTTCCTCACATCGGGATTGCGAGGCCCACAAAGTCCCCGAGATCCAAATGTGAGATTTACTGCTCCAATGACGCCGCCATCCGGGTCGAATCCACACACGCCAGCCAGTCCAATGTCGCAACAACACGCAATGACCGGGCAACAACATCCGAATTTTAATTTGACGTCGCCTCCGTCGGCGCCACATTTGGCACATCCATCACCGGGTAATATTATGCCGGCGTCGCCTTTGAATCCGCAACCGAGTCCATTGGCGGCACATTCGCCCGGACCGAATACGTTGTCGTACATGCAGGGACACACAGATAGCCCGTTTGCGGCATTGTCACCAGCAGCATGGCCCGGATCTCCGGGAATGCCGAGACCATCGCCGCGGGCAGGACAAAGTCCGGATCATAGATCTCAGAGTGAGTTTTTTCTGTTTTGAATATTTTTTGAAAATAATTATTTTTAAGTTAAGTTTTATTTAAATTTATCATTTTTGGTAAATTTTGAAAATAAATTTAAAAAATTTCAATATTGAAAAATTTTTGTAAAAAAAATCTTAAAATTCTTTAAATAGATTCTTTTTTATTTATTTTTAATTTTCAATCAAATTTTAAAATATCAAGTCTCATTCAAGATGTTTAAAAAAAATAAATTTAGAATTTTTTTATAGGTTTTATTTATTTCAAAAATTTAAAAAAATTGTTAAAAATTTATTTAAATTGCTTAATTTTTTTTTTTAAATTAAAAACTAAAGGTTTCGTCTCAAATTTGGACAAAAAATGTTAAAAAATTGTCTAAAAAGTAGGATTTTTCTAAAAATCTAGAAAATCAAAATAAGTGTTCATAATTTTTTTTTTTTCAAAGATCTTTCATTTTTTGTGGATTTTTTTTTTTTTTTTTGAAATTTTGTTATTTAAAAAAAATATTTTGAAAAATTTTTTTATTCTAAAAAAATTTGTACTAAAATTAGTAATCGAATATGCATTTTTCTTTTTTGAAATTATTTTAATTTTATTTATTTATATATTTATAAAATTTATAAAATAATTTTTTTTTGTTTTGCGATAAAATTTTAAATTTAGTTTTAAATTCATTTTTAAAAATTTCAAGATTTTTTTTTTGATTTGCCCCATTAAATAATTTTTTTTTGTTTTAATAAAACAAAGCTTAATTTCAACTTGTTTTTACTGAACAATATTTTTTCCCCTAATTTCAGTAACAATTAGTACTCACATGTCTCGCGTGCTTCCATCGACCCGAACGTATGCCGGAAGTGTTCCAACTCTCCTCACGCACGAGGCGCTCGATCAACTTTGTCGCGCCAGTCCGCATCCCCAAAAGGAAATATCCAACATCGAAATGAGCCCCATCGAGAGATTCCTCGGTTGCGTTTACATGCGACGACAATTGCAACGTCTCATCAACAGCGAGGACTTTTTAACGCCGATCACGTCAAACGAACCCGGCAAAATCATGTTTAAGGCGGATTGTCTTCAGTGTCAAGTCTACTTGAATCCGAATCACATGCAATCGCTCCACATGAAAGTAACGCAAGTCCCGTCTCCCGATGGCAGTCAACGATTCCCATGGAGCCCCGATGACTTGCAAGTCTTGGAACAATTCTTCGATACTCGTGTTGCGGCACCTCCGTATCGCTACAACGAATTGAGCGGCTTTATGCGGATGTTTAGTGTGCCGCCGCATGTGCTAAAGGACTTTATTCAGATCATGCGGTGCGAGTTGATGCCCGAACTCACGCAAGGATGTCGTTGGAACGTTTCATTTTGCTTGCGAGTACCTCCAGCTGCGGCACCTATTGTTCCTATTGGCACGCCCGGCGTCATTATTCGGATCAAAATTCTGTTTTTCGTAAGTTTGAAAAAAATATTTTAAGAAAAAACCGGAAAAATAACAAAATTTTAATTTTTTCTGCAGTTACAACTCACTCGTGTTCCTTACATGCAAGGACAGGATTGGAAAAATACACCCACTCTCATTCTTCCGATGCTTTATGATGTGCAAACAAATCTGACGCAACTTGTGGAACGACGCGAAGGACCAATGTCGATGCCCATGCAAGCGGTCAGCATGAAATTACGCAGTTTTGCGACGGAATTCCAGCAACAACAAATGGCTGGACAAAATGAATGTTCGATTTTCCCCGCAATTCGGGACTTGATGATGAATTTGATGCCGCAAAATGATCAACCGCCTCCACAAAACCCGATGCAGAGTCCTGTAAGTATATTTTAAAGGTCAATGGGATGAATCGCACATTTGTTATTTGGAAAATTGAGTTGAAAATTACGAGGGATGAATATTTTTCTTTACAAAATTGAACATTTTTAACTCAAATTTAAAAAATGCATGAAAATATTGAATTTTTAACTGATTTTAACTAAAATTTTGATCTTCGTATTTTTTACCACTTTTCAATTTTCAAGCTTAAAAACCATCAAAAAGACATTGAAAGATGATTTTCGTAAATTTTGATCAATTTCAAGCTTAAAATCAGAAAAAGGACTGAAAATTTCAAATAAAAAATAAAGAAAAAATCTTTTTTCTTTTCAGTTTAAATTTTTTAGGGTGTTCCAAAAACGTATTTTGTTTCACGTTTCCTAACCCATCATTTTTATGAAAAATGACCATGGGGGAGAAATTTTTTATAGATTTTGAAATACTTTTTCTTATTAAAAAATCAAATCAATTTTGAGTTATTTTCTATGATATTGTTATTAAATTAGCTTTTTGACTTATTTTTTCTTTTCCAAAAATTATTTTGAAAAATTTTTCTAAAAAATAATTCAAGTTTTGCTAGCTTTTTTAGCGATATTTTAGTTGTTTTTTTTTTTAAATTTTGACATTTTACACTATTTAAGAGGTTATTCATGAACATTTCGATTAAAAAATCAAAAATTAATTTTTTTTACAAAAAATAACGATCAAAAAATTTGAAAATTATTTTTTAGAAAAATTTTTCAAAATAATTTTTGGAAAAGAAAAATTAAGTCAAACGCTATTTTTATTATAACAATATCAGAGAAAATAATTCAAAATTGAAGAAGTTTATTACTTTTTCATACTAAATAGTACTAAAAGTTTTATAAAATGTTTGTGAAAAAGTTTTTTTTGTGGAAAAGGTGTTTGTGAATTTCAAGTCATTTTATGGAAATTAACAAAATCAATATAAAATTTCTATATCCCCCTTCCCCAATGGATTTTTTTTTCAAATATGTAACGCGAAACAAAAAATGGTTTTGGAACACCCTAATTTTTACTTTAATAATTTAAAAAAAATAAATCAAAATAGATAAAAATCTCTAAAAATTCTTTTGAAAATATAACTAATTTTTAAAAAACAAAAAATTTTCATAAATTTTTTAACAAATTTTGAAATAAATTCATAGTTTGAGCTCAAAAATCAAATTGGAATAATTTTTTAGTTCAAAAGAAAACTGTAAATCACCTCTTCTGAATTTATCAAAACGGTTTTGTGCGATTTATCAAATTTACTCTTAACTTTGAATTTATTTTTTGAGCTAAAATTAATTTTTTTTCCAACTTTTTAGATGCAAGTGAATCCAATGGCACAACAAGTGATGGCCGCATCAAGCCCAAACCCGAATATCATGCACCAATCATCGCCCATGGCTGCGCCTCACACACCACAGGGACAACCGCACACGCCTGGGCAACAATAAATTTAGTTCTAAAGTATAAAATTAACTTAAAAATTAATAAAAATAAAAAATTTAAATATCTTATATAACACTAATATACTAATTTATAAGGCAACAAAAAATCAACTACCGAATTACCTGGCTGTGAATATTGAGAAAGTGGGTGACATACAGCCCAATTGAGACCAAGACAAGAAATTTCGTTCAATGAACAACATTCAGTGTGGTACAACAGTGTCAGACTTTTTAATGAAATGTCGAAACAATATAAAACATACTGTGAAAAGGAACTCTGAATTACGTGAAGCTCTGAATTACGTGAAAAGTGCAATAAATGTGAGAGTTTGAAAGTATACCTGCCCGAATCATCGCAAGATGGACCTAACATCAACAACAACAACAACAATCTTAGTTTGCTATTTTTTATTGCATAGTCATATATTTTTATTATAAAGTCTTTTACACGTAAAATGGTATAAACACCAACAAACTTACAAACTAAGCTCTACAAAGTAATAATTACAAAGTGACTAATATTGGCTTCGGTAAATTATTTTGTTTTGTTCGTGTAGAAACTCTAAGATCTAGTAAATGGTATCAGTCATCACACACGTCACATTCACGCCAGCAATCATTCCGCGTGTCACGGTTAAGTAAGAAATTCTATCTGTCATGGCTCTCCGAGGGGAACAAATCGTCATAGGATGGCGGCAAGTCCTGTTTTTCCGGTGCCGAAGGTCGAATCATGGGACCGCCGTTCAAATTGCGACTAGAATCGGGTGTTTCCAAGTCGATGTCGGTCGGTGCTCGATTGTTGGCTCGCGCTCTCTGACGCACATTTTGAGCGTCGCGACGTCTTACATCCGACGAGCAATCTTTGCACTTGAAGCAGAACCAAAGACACGTTCCGAAAATGACCATTGTGAAAACTAACGAAGTAATGGCTGACACAAAAATTGTCGATGGTTGAAGCAACGGCTCTATTTCGGGCTCTACGCATCCACCTTCATCGAGACAATTTTGGGGGCAATTTACGATGTTGTCGCGCCAAAAATGCTCGGAAATGCAGTACTCTTCGTGAGTTAAGTCTTCCTCTGATTCGGATTTCGAGTTGTCATCATTATCGAGATCGATTAAATGTGACGGGTCCTTCGTTGGTGGAAGGAAGCAGCTTCGTCGTTCTCTTGTGCAACCTAAAAAATTCAATTTTTTGTTAAAAATATTTCAAAATTTTTAAAATTTTTCAAATTTCTTACTTGAAAATCCCGTAAAAACAATTGAAAAGTCCAAATCTTCCTCATGTTGCTTCAAGGGCGTTTCCGTGTCGATGTTAATTTCGACTTTGACCTTTGCCGTGCCATCTATAAGGGCAATCGGTGCCTCATTACGCCCAACGTTGCCGCAAATTTTCTCGGATTTGGTTTTGTTGCCGAATTCCACGCGAATATAATCGCGACACTCGTTAAAATTCTTCTTTCGGAAGTTGAGACGACGGATGACGATAAAAAGTCCCTTGTTCTTCTTGCTGGCGTCAATTTTGAAGACACAATTTAGTTGGAAGCTCCGATGGAAGCTTTTTGGTCCCAGTTTTTGTTCCACAACGACGGCGGAATCTTTCCCATTTTCCAGTTTTAGCTTTTTGGACGGATCCAAAAATTCCTTCAAAGGCTTGAACGGTATGCTGGACATTAGATCTGCATTTGGACAAATGTCTCTGTCGTAAATTTTTACTGAAAAACAAGAAAACAGCAAAAATTAATGAAAGTGAATGGGAAAAATAATAATATTGATGATTCATCGATGGTAAAAGGTGCTAAGAACTTACGAAATCGATACGACTCCACACCAGAACTCACTTGCTCCAGGCAGAAGAATATCAGGAAAATCTTGAGGTTCATTTTGGGGCACGTGAGCCGTAATTAAAAAATACAGTTTGTGGTGTTAAGATACTTTGTGCAAGGCTTTTTGGTGCGTAAATATTTTGAAAAATTGTCCTTTGTTTTGTTTTGTGCTTGAATGATAAAAGTAGGCCGACCAGACGTCCCCGATCTCCGGGGACAGTCCCCGATTTCTAAGAGCTGTATATTTTTGTATTTTTTTTGTTTTTCAAATGACTAACTTTTCTAATTTTTGAAAAAAAATTAAAATTTTTTGAATTTTTTAAAAATTGTTTTAAACATTAAATTTAAGAGTTGACAATTTTCAAATTCAAAAAAAAAGTTTTCAATTTTCGGTAATTTTTTTTTATCAATTTATGACTAAAAAACTTTTAAAAAAATTCAAAGTTAAAGTTACGATCAGTTCAAAAAATAATAATTTTTTAATATTAAAAATTTTTAGTCTTATGTAAAAAATAGAATTCCTCTTGATTTTTTAAACTTATAAACAAAAGTGTAAAAAATTTGAAAAAAATCAATTAAAAATGTTACTCGATATCCTTTGTATTGCTTTAATTTTACTGTTTTTGAATATATAAAACATTTCAATTTCACTATTTTATCATTTTTGATAAAAATTACTGAAGTAAATTTTGATAACATTTCAAATCCCTAACGTTTTAAAACTTAATTCATTAAATTTGCTTTTGACCTTAGGTAGAGAAGCCTACTAAAAGTAGGGCGTCCCCGATTGAACTGGAAACAATCTGGTCGGCCTATCAATGCGAATGTCCAACTTGCATGATAAACTTGCACGGAAGACTTGGATCGAAATACAATTCAGGAAAGTGAAAACCGTTACAAATTTTTTATCTCGTTTTTTTTATGAGACTAACAAAATTAAACTGAAAATTCGTAATTTTAGTCCTCGCATGATGTCAAAATAGCAATGAGTAGAACGCAATGACAATGCTTGGTGAACACACCTTATGTCAACTAATTCATTTTAAATCTGAGAGCTCACAGAAAGGTTGCTAAAGCTACAAATAGCAAAAAAAAATGGAAAAAAACCTTTGACGCCACAAAAAAGACTGTAAAAAGCCGGTAAAATCACCTTCTGAAGCAGTCGCTCTCATTTCGGACGCGTCAAAACTCAAAACAAAAATTCTCCAAATCAGAAGTCGCTCCCGCTCCAGCGATGATACGAACCAAATCATTTGACAAATTTTCAAAGCCTGAAGTCGCTCTTGCCTCGGTGATGATTCAAGGAAAATTAAATAAAAAAGCTCTTGCAACTTCAGTGACACGAAGCAACAGTTGTTCGCAAGTTCCTAATGTGTGAATCGTTCTTGGAAAAGTAGTGTAGCGACAGCTATTCTAACCCTCATATTTAGAAAAGCGGTCCTACAATGCCAATGAAGTGTAATGACAACTGTACAAAAGAACTCGCTCTTTAATATCAATCGACGCGAATGAATGTGACAACTCTCAGAGATCCTCAATACTTTCGGCAATATAGGAAAACCGCACTGAATGAGGAGAAACTCACTCCAGCTCTGAAATCATTGAAAAACCAGCATTCAAACTTTGATTTTGAAAACAATGATTTCTGCCGGAAGGTATTAAAAGAGATGAAAATAAAAAAAGCTCTTGATGAGCAAAAGAAAACTGCTCTAAAGAAAAAGTCGGTCCAAGAGGCCGTTTTCTTTGAGGAAAAAAATGAAAATCAAGAAATTAAACAAAAAATAATACCTCTGCTTTCAAAATCTATGGTGATAAACGTAAATAAGGTTACTTAAAAAAAAAATGCAAAGCTCGTAACATTAAATTTTGAAATAGGTTCTGAAGAGCACAAACTTATTGATGCTTTGCGTAAAAAGATGTTTGGCAATGCTGATTCTCCAAATCGTTTAGCTGAACAATCAGAAGAAAGTCTCATCGATGAGAAATGATGCTGACTTCGTCGTGTGCGGAAAAAAGAATCGTGTGTATGAACCAACAGATTCTGATGAATTTTATGATTCTGATGAATCTGATAAATGTGAGAAACCAAATTAAACTTTGCAACAGACTTTTGAATTATAAAATTATTTTTTCTGATTCAGAAAAAGAAATTAATATTGAATTATTAAAAAATTAAAAAGCATTATAGAATAAAATCGAAGCATCATTTACTTGTTTAAACTTCTTTAATCATTTAATTCTGTTAAAAACCGTTTAAATTGATTTAATTTAGAATTTTTTTTCATCTTCAAATATAATTTTTGGGATGAGTTTTTTTTCTACCAAAAAAAAATAAAAAAAATTCTTAAATTCAGTCAAAGAAAATAAAAAAAAATTCGTCATCTTCTAATCTCTTTTTCATGTTCATCTAAGTAACACTTATCTTCTCATTAATCGAAACCGTATCACATTCTCATCTTACGAACCTCATTGCACTGCATTCATATTAAATAACGCACATTCAAATGATATTTGAGAAAGGAAATTGGCGTGTCGTTCCAGCAGCAACATTTTTCGCATAAACGATATAAAGTAACGCGAATGAAATGCAACATGCCTCTGAGAGAGTGAAAGAATAGACAAAAAAACTGCTATGTGACTTATTACCGAATAATCTCGTGTGTGTGTGTGTCGGCAACATGCATGTTTACAACTTTTTTTTTTGAATAGCCAACTTACCTACATTCACATGCAAGCCGGTTATTTCAATCGTTTGTTTCGCGCAGATAATGTGTGTCAATGCACTTACAATTAGTTTTTTGCGCACACTCTCACTCTCGAGACTCCTATTACGTGTCATGTTAGAGGGTGTGTGATTTTTTTTCGAAAGAAATTGTCTCTTTCGTTTGAAATCGATGAAAAAAAATTGGATCCAAGGCAAAGAAAAATTTGTTTCGTGAGACTGATTTTTTTTTTGCTTTTGTTGCAAGGTCTCGACAGCGACATCCCATATTTATTCAAATTGTATCTGATTTTTTTTTTTGCGTGGAGACAACAATTGATGATCGAACATGCGCGCGATCCTCAGTATGATTGAATTCCTCCATTCAATCGTTTATTAATAGCTATTGAACACAATGGGATTTTAAACGATATAAAAAAACCACAACCTGCAACAAAAAAAAAGCTATAAAACATTATTTATTATTTCTATTGATTCATGGAGCCATATTGCAACAATGATAATTACACTTGTAAGCGTGAGCTCAGTTAAGAGATCTTCATTGTTTATGTACTTACAAAAAAGCTGCACTGTGAAAAATTGACTTTTTTGACTTCTGAGCTTCGATTTGATAAAATTTCACTTAATTAATTTCGAAAAATTTTTGAAAAAAAGAAAAAAATAAGTTTTCAGTGTCTCCCAGGAAGTTTTCTCCTCAGTGTTCAATCACATGACTTCTTTCAGTATTCAAAAAGTTATGTTAAAATTACTTGTTAATGATTTGGAATATTTGCTTCTTCGATTATTTATATTTTAAAATGTTAAACATTCGTAGTTAAGAATTCTAACGTGAAATATCACGACGCGCCGCCGTGCGATTAGTTAATATTTTAATCATCTTTAGAACAAATCAGGAAATCCTGGAACGCTACGATGGTAAATATTCCGAGAGAAAAAAATTCCACGAACAAAAGAAGGTTAAAAAATAATTTTTAAAAAATTAATCCAGATCAAGAGAAACCTGTCGTGTCGTGCAAAAAAAATAAATAAATAATTTTCACTGATTTCGATCAATTTTAAATGCAAATCTCATTGCCGCAAAAAAAGTGCAAGTTGAAAAAAAAACGAAAATGAAATTAACGACAATTTAGCATCTTTTATTCTTCTTTGCGTAATTCATTTATCGGAGTTACATCAATGAGACATGCAACGAAAAAAAAAAGAAGTTTACCTTCCATCACAACTTGGATGATTTATTTACATAAAAAATCGAAACTTTCTCCAGATGTAATTCTGGCTCATTATTTTTTGTTGTGTTATTATAAAATGTCCATAAAATGTATTTTTTGTGATGTATCTACAGAAGTGGATTTTATTTAGGAAAAAAAAGTGAAAGATTATGCAGCTATTTAGCTTAATTCTGCTTTATTATTGTTGCTGTAACAATAGAGAGGCAACTTTTTAAAAACCTTCCTGGATTGCATTTCATTTTATTGTATGCAATGAAAAATCTGTATAATTGGCACAAAGACAGTGTGCTAGTGGGTTTGATGGTAAAAGGACCCCTTTTGGAATTTTATGTTATTTTTATTTTATATTTTTTTTTATTTTAATAAGTTTCACTACTGAGTTGATAACTATTTATTTTTTTTTAATTTTTTATCAAAATAATTAATTAAATTAATTTATCTATTTTTATTTATTTAATTTTTTTTAATTTAAATTTTTTTTTTAAATATTTTTTTGAAAATAAAAAAAAAATAATAAAACAAAAAAAAATATTAAACTAATTTTAAATTTGAAATAAATAAAATATTTTTGAAAAATTAAAAAAAAATTATTCAAACTAAGTAAAAATCTTTTAATTAAAATAACAATAATTTTTAAAAGGATTAGGAATTTAACTTTAAATCTTAAAAAAAATATTTTTTTAAATTCATAGTTTTAATTGATTTATTCTACTACTGACTCAGGAAAAAATTAATAGATTTTATTAAAATTAATCCTAGTTTTACTAAAGTTGCAACTTTATAGTTTTTTACTTTGTAAAAATAAACTTTAATTTTATTCGAATTTCATCAAAATCTTTAAAATATTTTTTCAAATCAAAAAATTCCAAAAGGGTCATGATAAAAATCCATTTATCAACACCGTCATAATATTATGCAAGGAATATTCAAATTTTTCCTATAATACCAACCGATTTTTTTTTGCTGCATAAATGTCTGCCTTTGCAATAGAACACGAACATGATACGTTATAAAATGATTGTACGTGATAAAAATTTAAAAATTTTCTCTTCGACATGCACTGTCCATGTCGACCGTAAACGACAGCAACGAAAGCACAATCTAAAAGGTTGGCTCACTTATTAGTGCAGACAAATGTCTAAATAATGGTTAAAAACATATTTAACTCAAAATACACATAAACTTGTTTGGACATTACTTTCGGACCACGGAATGATATACAACACAAAATATAAGTAAAAAGCCCAAGCCCGAACATATATCATGCTAATGTTACAAATTTTCGTGTGTAATGATTTGCTTGCTGAAAGTTTATCTCTCTAATTTAATTTAATTTGAAAATTCACTCAAAAAGCAGTTGAGAAATAATGATAAATGCGAATTTGCCGCCAAATTGCAACATTTTATCCGAAAAATTACCAGACACCTCCATCCGCGAATACCTTTCATGTTAACTGACAACGCAGATATTATATCACCTCCGCGAAAAAAAAAATCATCATTGACATCAAAAAATACATAAATTGTTTTGACGGTTGACAAAATTGCAGTTTTCAAGCAACATGCGCATAACTAATATACAAGCATAGAAAAAAAAATAAAAATTACTTTGACTCGAATGAAAACAATGTCAAAGTCTCCAGTTTTTTTCTCACCATTTAACAATAACGTAGTGGTTGTCGTTGTTGTTGTAAATATTTTGCGGTTGCAGAGAAAAAACTGCAACGTTGAACTTAAAAAGGTAACGAATTTTGACATCATCGCTCTGTGTGAGTTTGCAGAAAAAAAATATTTGAAAATACTTTCGATTTGAATTTTTTTTTTCAAATGATCTTGAACTTATGAAAAAATTAAGTAATGAATTGGCAACATTGTTGAACTAGAAGAATCTAATAAAAAAACAATAAGATTTTAATTTTATGAAGATGGATGTTCCGACAGATTTTTTCATGTGAGACGGTCATTTGACGGAGATCAGATTTTAAATTTTAATTGATGGCACAAGAATATCATCATGGACTCATTTTTTTTGTTAATTTATCGACATAGATTCACACACTTTTCACACTTCAGTTCGTAAGAAAGCCTTACACTTTTGATTTTTGACGAGAGCGTATTTCATTTTTGAGCATGAAATTTTAGATGAAAAATGACAAAAATGTCATTGATTGAAGCGGGGCAACGGCCAATTGGCATTTTGTTTAAACGTCAATTTTGTTTTCATTTTTGACTTTTTGTTGAGCAATGAATAAAGGATTCGACCTGCCGTATTTGTCTTGTCTATTGCGTAAGTTACGTGCTGCTGAAGTGTTAATCTTTTGTCGAACAAAACCCCGAGATATTTCACAGGCTCGTTTGACCATGCGACACTCGATCCGTTGACACGCAAAGGACGTCGGGGGATTTCACGTGTGCGACGGTGTCTTCTCGATGTTTAATGTCACTTTCCAGTGTCGTAGATACGAGATTTGTGTCTGCATTGCGTCCCTATATCGGCTCTTAGCGGCGACGAAACAAAAAGTGCGGTATCGTCAGCGTATAACGCACGATTGCAGGGGCTTATGTCGGGTTGATCTGCTGTAAAAATGTTATCCAGCATTGGCAATAACACGCTGTCTTGCGCCGTGCCGAAGGGAATCGCAAAATTAGGAGAAAATTTGTCACAAATCGCCACTTGAAACGAGCGGTCTTTCAGGAAGGAGTTTACGATTTTGACCAAGTATGGCGGAAAAATCAAATTTAATCATCTTGTAAACGAGAATGTAAGTTATAAACTATGTTCAAAATATGTATTCTATCGATATGCCATCGTGTTTTCCTTTTTTCGTGTATTCATCGTTCGATGTTCGACCATTCTTTAAATATTTGGTTTTCCTTCAGTTCAGACCTATCAGTTTATAAAGTGATACATCAGTAAATAGGAATTCATTCTTAATTATTCATTGGCCATATCTAAAATCAGTTCAAAATACAAAATCTCATATTATGGAACATCCCCATGATTTTGTTAGATTTTATGTCTAGCATGATTGCCTGCAATAGTTGAAAAAAAAAATTGAAAAAAAATTCATTTTTTAAATCAGCGATATCTAAATTAATCATTCTATTTTTTTCGCGGAAATACAAAAGCTTTTTTTTCATAATATTGGAACATCTCCATGATTTTGTTAGATTTTATGTCTGTATGAAGATGATTCTTAAATCCTTCATTAAAATTCTCCGATAATTCTTTAGTTTTTTTTTTTGCAATACTTCATGTGCCTGCAAAAGTTGAAAAAAAATGTGAAAAAAATCTCATTTTTTGAATCAGTTCCTATAGAAAAAGAATAAAAAAAAATTTAATTACCACTTGTTATTCCTTTAAGTTCTAAATTGAATTGAATTACTCTTGATCCATGTCTCTTATTCATTTTTTCTATGTTCTTTTGCGGACAGACTCCTTTAAACCAATTCCAAAACCTATTTTTTTCTCACGCAACACTTGTGACAATTACAATTACAGAGATAATCACACATCGGCATAGAGTTATTAATGAAACAATAATGAGCTGAAAACTGGATTATAACATAAGTAAACAAATAAAAAAAATACTTAAAATTAAAAACAACTGACAAGGTCAAATTTATCACTTACATTTATGGACAGACGCGCAATACGAGTTGTTTTCATCAATTAAAGCATCGCCAACAGTTCCATGTGAAGAGAAAAAAAAATCATGTTGATCTATTTGGATAATTGTTGATCAAGCATTTGATTATGTCAGGCATCAATTTTGTATTTATTTTATGGAGTGTTGCTCCACACACGTTTAATTGTATTTTTTATTTTCTGAATGGTGAGTTAATGAAGTGTGATTTTGGGATAACATTGTGTGAAATATCAGATTTGCGTTGAAGAAACTGTGAGCCATTCAAGAAGAAATTCGATGACAACTTGTGCGGCCAACGAAGCATCAATTTGACTCAAGATCAACGACATTCTACGTTCTCTTTGTTCCGTATCATCGTGCAAAAGGGACCAATAAAAGGTATCATGCAACCTTCGTTTGTGATATGAACAACAACATTTTTCTCGTCGCATTCTTGTGCAATTTTGCGTGCACTAGACTTTTTGAAAGCCATCACGGTAATTGCATCAAATTAAAGCAGCAGATTTCGTGGTGAATCCTCCTTTCACTGATGATGATGATCCGATTGGAGAACGCAAGAGGAAACAAGTGGAGGAAGTCGTTTCGTGTCTTGAACTTTTTGAACAAACAAATGTTTATAAATAACTCGGCAAAATAAGTGCAAAGTAACGTTCAAGGTAGAACAAGTACGTTCAACTTTTCTCTTTGTATTTCACGATGTTCGTTCTGCTTTTAATCTCTTCCATGGTGGATGATCTGAAAGATGGGAATTTAATGAGGATTGTTATTAAAAATTTGCTACGACGCAAAATACCTGTAAAAGGTTCTTAAGTAACTCAAGAATCTCTCATGACCAAGAAAAAAAATACTTGAACCCAATTATGCGGGTAAAAGCAATAACAACAACAACATTGATCATCTGATTACTCCGCACTTGAATCGAGTGTCGATAAAACCAGATTCGATAAAAATGGAAGAACAAATATGCATAAAATTAATCAGTTGAATGTCCCAGTGTCACCTTGAATGTTGCTTTAATTTGTTAACATATCAACTTATGATAGCCCATGAAAAGAGAATATTAAAAGAATAACATCCAATATTTTGTAGTATCTTAACTGTTTCCTGCTTATTTATGGGGAAGCAATATTTACAAGCAAAATTTTTATTTATTACTTTAAGAAGGGTTACGGATTATTCTTTTTAAGCTTATTGATAGCGTGATAAAAAGTAATTGAAGTCGATGGTTGCTTGGAGGCCGGTCATGACGTTTTTTAATGATGCCACTTTATCGTAAATACTGCAGTGAAGAAAGTGGGAAAGTCTTAACAGAACAAAGTCATATGAGTCCTTTTTCGATTTTAAAAATTTAATTTCAATTAATTGATAATTTATATGAAATGAGCTCAAAATTATTTTAAAAAGTAATGTTTATAAAAATTTTCAAAAGAATTGAAATATATTAATTAAACTTCATACTAAAATTTATTAACTTTAAATTAATTTAATTTTATTAATAACATTTTCTAAAATTAAAATATTTTTTGAGAATAAATTTGAATTTTGATAATAAATTTTTTAAATATAAAAAAAATATTAAAGTAAAAAAATAGAAATTTTTTAAATTTAAATAAAATTGTTTTTAAAGAAGTAAAAAAAAAACAATTTTTTTTAAAATTATACAAAAAATTTGAAATTTTAAATTAGAATTTCAGACTTGACAGACGACGAACAGCTTAAAACTTTTTTCATATTTAAATGCATTTTAAAATCAATTTTTACGTTTTTCAATGATCAATAATAAATAAAATAAACACTCCAAAAAATAAAATAATTTACAGAAAAACGTGACGCTTATAATAATTGTTATCACATCGTACGTCAATAATTTGGCAATCGGGCAGCGAACACAATTTTACACCGATTTCAAAAGTGGTCACAAACAGAATGAGGTGAATTTTAACCTAAATTTTTGCATAAATTTAATTTATTGTTTAAATAATTTTTTATACTTACTTTTTTTTAACAAAAGATTGATTACTCATTCCGCTATTACATCGATGCACCGAGCTCTGGCGTCGTCATGGATCACTGGGAAGATCGCAAGGGAGATTCTGTGCAAGGCAGATACAGTCTCGTTGAACCAGAAGGAAGTGTTCGCACGGTGTACTACACTGTCGACAAGGGAAGTGGCTTCAAAGCTGCCATCAAGTTACGAATGCCAGGTGAATCTCGTCGCGTTTCATTGTTTACTTTATCTAAAATATACAAAAATTGTAGGAAGCACACAATTTCAAAGTTTCGGTCGACTTAATTCCGAGCTATCGTCACCATCGCCACCCGTGAAGCCATACCGACATGCGGAACCAATTGCATTTGTGCTAAGCCGAAAATGAGGCAACCGAAAAAAAATTGTATCATCGTTGGAGAGGACAAAAATCGCGCGCTCAAGGTGACATTCTTGAACTTTATTCCGAACATTACGCAAAAAGAATTAAAATAAAAATAATCAACGTTAATTATATTTACGCCTACGTTGAGTAAATTTTTCGTCTCTCATAATAACTCGCCGAGACAAAGCATTTTTTTTATTAATCTACTAGTTTATTCCTCGTATCGTGAGACAGGGATTCTTTCCGAACGAACGTGTGTCATTAAAAAAAAAAATAAAAACAACTATATTATTATGCTCTAAATAAATCGAAGACATCGCTCGTTCTCCTTGAAGCGAGATTTTCATTGTTGCGTTTTGAATAAATTAACTTTTGCGTCTACTACTGGGAGCAGCATTTTATTCTTATGTGCCGTTCAATCATCCAGTCTACTGTGATCTAAGCCAAATGTTGTCTGACATCACAATAACAGCAACAACAACATCTTTGATTGAATCGGATAAAATTACAATATTTTAATGAATAAATAAATTAAAAATTATTATTATTTATCTCGGGCATGTGAATTTTGCATGTCGAAAGACAACGGCGTACGTACGAGCAAGTGTTTTTGTTTGTTTGTTACTGATATGCCATAATTTTATTTATTTCCTTTAAATTTTTGCATATTTTTGTATACAAAGTGGCACGCATGAACAAAGAATGTCAATACGATTTGCATTTGAATATTAAATTCATCGGTATCAGATTGTTGTTAGGGGAAGTATTTGAAGCTGGTGTTGTTTCTTCGTGGATGGAGGCTTTGCGACAATTTCCAGGAGAAACTCAGGTAAGCTTTGGAATAAAATTTTGATTTTTAAAAAAGATTAGATCTAGACTGAAACCATTAACAAAAACATATCAAATCTGAAATCAGTTTTAGGCTTTAAATTCGTGGAATATTAACAGTTTTAATTCTTGAAAAAGTAATTTTTAATTCATACACCAAAACCCAACGTTCCGAACAAAGTATTTGCAAGTCGATATGAGTCGCCAAAGGACATTAATTCAGAAATTGTCACTTGTTAACGACGTTAAGCTGTTTAAAAAAAGTCAAATTAAAGCAACCATAAAGTATAATGCCTTCAATAAAAAAAAGCCAACAATCGGACTCTGACAACCAAGCTTTAAAGACGTGTTTGGAACTTAAAGAAAAATTCAGGTACGACAAAAAGGCTTTTCCATTCAAATACTTTCGCTCATACATACAAAAAAAATATGTCGATTTTGTACATCCCAAATTGATAACTTTAAAAATGGAACTCACAAGCACTCGCAATAATATCCCTGAAAGGAAAATCAAACTTAAGCTTCCTATGAATGTCATTAAGGAATCTGTGTCTTATATAACTAATATGTTGACCACATGTTTTCAAAATTTTTATAAGTACTCCATTAGATTTTCAACATTGGATGAAGATCAGTTTCTTTACTTCTTTTAATCCTCCAAGTGTTCGTATTTCCAAAAATTATATTTGATGGACTGTAAAATGCAATTTCCAAGACCTTCATGGATTTTAAACTAATAAAATTAATGTCTGTCGTTATTTTTGAGGCCTACTGCAGTAAATGTGTTGATGAAACAAATTCATTGGCAGCACATCTAATTGATCATTGTTCATAGTAGGTACTGAAATACTCTGATTGATGTAGTTTATTTTAAGTGGCGGTTAAATACAACGAACATTTTGTTTGTTAATCGCACCTTTTTCTTCACTCAAGAGCTCTTTAAGAAATCTTATCACTGCAATTTAAATTACTTTTCATTAATCATTTTTGGGTCAACAAGAGTCAACAATATCTTATCGCTAAAAAACCAATTATAAACAGCACCTTGCAATCAAAAAGCCCCCATTGAATGCACTTTTATCAACAACCAGTATATGCTCATATTCACATAAAATACACCTGTTATGTCATATCGATCACACCCAATGTCGTGTTCACATCCAATTTCTTTCGTCTACATTGCGATGATGATAACGACGACTACTTATGGAAATTTCGCCAAGACTAGACGACTCGAATCTGCATCGTGATTATCTTGATTGCGTGCAGTTTCGAATTTTGCCCTATTGTTTTTCTCCACATATAAGAAATTATCATAATAAGGAATGTTTAAAGTGAGAGAGAATAAGAAAAAAGTGAAAACAAGGTACAAGCGAATGTCGTTCATTTCCTATATAAATGCAGGCACGGAGAAAAAAATAGTGTTTAACAATATTATCTTAATGTGTTGCTATTAATGTTACATGACGATAAATGCTGTGTAAAGAATTAATTGAAACAGTAAGTCGATTGGAACAATGCAAAATACTTTTTTTACGGTAATCTGATATGTTTTCAATGAGCTTATGTTACGTCACACCTCGCTTTTGTGATAAGACAGACGCTGATGGTCCTCGTTTACGTATCGTTTAAATCTCCCTGCAATCAGACCTTGTCGTAAAGTAATTTTCCATCGATAAATGTATTTAAAGTCAGACAGCTAATTTACAGCAATAAAATTAATGTATGTATTGCATAAAGAAGACGATCTTGAGATGCATTCATTACAACATGCACGAACATGAACCAGTTTCACTTGAGTCACTTGAATTGCATACGCGTACGAATTTTTCGCATATATTTAAAAATAGTTTTATTTTATCGAGTCATAAACGCATAAAGAGTCATTCATGAAATGACTTCTTTTTTGTATCTGCTTTAAAAAAAATGTCATAAAATATCTGTTTTAATAATTTAATAATAATAAGCTGATTACTTGACGTCAAAACTTGGCATAGCGGTACAGGATTCCCGACAGAAAATCCCGGCGGGAATTGCCTATTTCCCGACAAAAAAAAGCAGTCGGGATCGGGAATCGAAAGGGAAGACATTTTAGCTTCCTTCTAGATTGATTCTATGAAGTTTCTCGAACATTCTATGAAGTTTCTCGAAGTTTCTATGAAGTTTCTCGAACATTCTATGAAGTTTCTCGAAGCTTCTATGAAGTTTCTCGAAGCTTCTATGAAGTTTCTCGAAGCTCCAATGCCCCAATGCACATTCTAAAACCTTGTTTATTTTTAATTGTTATGCTTTTTATAATTTTTAAAATGTACTTTTGCCTACAAGTTTCAATTTAGTGATTATTCAATTCCCGAATTGGAATTTAAATAAAAAAGCCCGATTCCCGACAGGAAATCCCGAATTGCCTATTTCCCGACAAAAAAAGCAGTTTTTTCTTTCTGGATTGATTCTTCAAGCAAAAATCCCGATTCCGATCCCGATTACGGACTTTCAAAAAATAGAGAAAATCGCTATGTCTAGTCAAAACCCAAACAACTCAATTTCGTAGCTTTAAACCAAAATAGAATGTCTTCTGAATGAGCTTTCAATGAATTAGCATGGATTAAATAGCTTCGGGCAAAATTTGTAATTAGATCAGCGAATTATGATTTAAAGATTAATAGAATTCTCTTTAATTTTTTTTGCGAAATTTATTTTTAAAAAATGATTCTTTGTTCATTCAGACATAAATATAATTTTATTTATGATCTGTGTAAGTTTTTCTGATACATTTTACCTACTAAAAAAAATAAAATAAAAGTGTTGGCTTCATAGCGTGACCGGTAAGTTTATCGTACAGAAATTAGGTAGGAACATTTATCTTAAATATTAAACGGTAGATTTATGAGTTGAACATAAAAATTTTTAAAATGAAAAATTTTTATAAATTTTGTAATGGGTAAGATTAAAAATGATAAAGCGCTGCAAAACTAAATATGATAAAATTTAAAATTTAATTTTAATTTTAAATAATTTCAATAACTTTAAAGTTTCATGTGATTTTTTGCCATGAGAAAAGTTTCCTACGATAACGTAGTCGAGCACTATGATTTTACTCAGAACAAGACAGTTTATTGCTAATTTAAAGAATATTCAGCGAACTTAAAACTTATAATAAAACCCTAAGAAGTTCTTTATTTTTCATTATATAAAAAAGCAGGGATTTCATGTAATGCTATAGTCGATATAAATAGATTAAGCAGTGTCGTCACCTCAAATTAGGGATTAAAAGTACAAGAAAATTCATTAACAAACATTTGGTAAACTGTGATCAATATGTGATTATTTTGTCAAACACTAAGGAAAACGAGAAGATGGAACACAGAGAATTAAGCGGAGCAAAACGTAATGCTGCAAAAGATGTTTCTAACGAAATGAACTCCAACATAGACAACGAACTAGCTAATTTTAGCAACTCACAATCGAATGTAAAAGTTAAACGCTGAAATGAAAAGAGAAGAAAGAACTGGATGTGCAAGAGATGAACTGTCTGTTTATGCAACTGGTCAAGATTAATAAATTTTAGATTTATTTTTTTTTTATTATTTTTGGAATACTTCATCCCGTATGATCAAATATTTAAAATTTATTGTTGGGAGGACCAACTTTTTTGAAAATAAACTAAAAATGCTTAACATTTTTATGAATTTTTTCATGTAATTTTTAAAAAATATCTCAAAAAACTTTGAATTGGTTTGCCAGAAAACGACTATGATTTCCACAATTGAAAATACTTAGGTTCTTAATTATATTTTAAAATTTTCATCGAACAGAAAAATTTTTAATAGTTTAATTTAAGTTAAAATCATTAAGGTAATTTTTTTTGCATGACTGGCACTAATGTAATTTTTTTTTTGCATGACTTTATTCCTTCGTTGCTTGGAAAAAAAATCAAAAAGATGGCATAAGACGGCAAAAAAATATTTTTGCACTACAATGCAACTGGCTCACAAGTTAAGCCGATTGCTTGCCACAAGTAATAACAAGGATTTTGCAGTATCACACAGTTACATGGAGCTAACATTTGGAGATGAAACTTTAATAATTTGATAAAAAGGCCTTATAAATGTTTTAAAATTCAGAAACTCGTTCTTAAATTTTAAATTTTTTATTCTATAAAAGTCTAACTCTAAATAACACAAAATATTATTTATTTCATGAAATTTTTAATTAGAGAAATTCGAGTATTTTTTAATTTATAAAACCCTGTCCCTAGCTAATAATCACTTACTAGACCACGTAGTACTCGACTAGACAACTCGCGATGCCATAGATGGTACATATTCCCATCGAATACACATCAAATACGACAACGTATACTTTTTTATACAGCAAGCCACACATGCAGCATTGGTACGTCTGTCCCTTGTACTCTGGCGCATATAGCATCAACTTAGCTTACTTCGATGTTTCACTTTCAGTTGAATTTTGTCGCGATCGCGAATGTGACTGTTTTTTTCATTACACTCGGTGAATTTGTTTATTTAACACAGAAAAAAACTGCAAAGTTTAAATAAATCACGAAAACGATTAATAATCCTAATTGTTTTGTAAGATACAAATTTATTATTTTTTTTTTTATAAATAAAATATTTTTTAAAAAATTAATTAAAGAAGATTCGTGAAGTGTCACAAAAAATAATTAATTTTATAAAAAAGTTATTGTCAGATAGACAAAAAAAAATAGGATGTCAAAAAAAATCAATGAATATTTAATTTGTTGTACAAAACAAACAAAAATGTGTATCATTCATCATCATCATTAACATTTAGTAGCTTGTTAAAGATCGTTGTTCGTTTTGTTCTGCGCGATGTTATTGCTGGCGGGTGACCTTCAATGTTGTTATTGTGCTTAAAAATTACCTTACATCATTCATGTAGCCAACAATGATAGCGTCTCTCGCTATATAAGCACATTTATTGTAAACTAACTAATTTTAATGAATTGTGGATTTTTTTTTCCTACATACGCATCTTGTCAGCAGCAAGTCGTGGTGCCTCATTTTATGTGTACTTTGAATTAATCATGAGTTTTTAGTTATCTTCTCGCATAATCTTGTTAATTACCTTCCATTGTGCTGCTCGTGCCCCGCGACTGTTGATGATATTCAATTTATTTGTGATAATAAGCTCATTAAAATTTTCTTGAATGAACAAAGTGTGTCTAGAGAACTTTGTCTCAAAGGAAAAATTATTAATTTTTAGTGAAAGGATTGATTTGCAAAATTTAATAAATGAAACAAATTTAATGAGAAAAAAATCGATGATGATGATGATGAATGAGAAAAAAAATTAAAACGTTAAAAAATCATTAATGAGACGTTACAAAAAAAAAATCAATTTAGACAAGTGCAATCATTAAAAAATATTAGCTTCACACAATAAAAATAAAATTTATGTTCATTTTTTTTTAACAGATTTTTTTGTTTTAAAGAAGCGTTAAAATATAAAATAAAAAAAAAAACATATGCAGAAAAACCAGCTACAAAAAATGTTACATTAGACAGCACATAAATAATATTCAACGACATTGTTGTCCTACTACCCATACAATTTTCTATTTATTGGATACCATGGCAAATTATGTGATATCATATTATTTGGTGAGTATGCGATGCGACACGAAGACGAAAAAAAAGATGTGCGATGCATAAATAATTGACCTTTTACCTGGTTTGTGGCTTCTTTTGTGCCATCACACCACAAATAAATACCAACAACGTCAGAATAGTTCGTTATGCAACATTTGAAAAATAAAAAACAATTTTACAGTTCATGCGTTCCGATATCAAAATTAATTAAAATCTTTTGTTGTTTAAAGTGAATGAGGTGCTCGATGATGAAATATCACATGTGCACCGTAAATGGGGTCAAAATCCTTGGCACATCACGAATTTTTTTTTCGTTTCGAAGATCAATTTATGGAGGAAATTGTGTTCTATAACGCGCTAAATGATAATCAGATGCTTGTTTATTTATTTAAAAATGAAGCTATTGTCTTGTCTTGGCAGTGTGCGTCGAATAGAAAAAAAAACAATAATACATAAATAATTTGCATTGTTCGAGACTCGATAATGCATTATAATACCGAATTTCTTGACCTCTCTTGCGAACCAATTGACCAATTTTTTCTTTGCATCTCATTAATATTAGGCCGTTCCGAATGGCAGAATAATGTTCCGACACAATGAACAAAATTCGGGATTTCGGCAATTTTTTCTTGCTAAATTCTTTATTTTTTTTTTGCACGTTGATAAGATTCGCGCAATTTTTAAATAAAAGTGAATAAATTTGCTGAACAACAAAAAATTTCTTTAAAAAAATTTAGGTATATGAATTTTAATAAATTTATTTAATTTTATCAAAATTTTTTCTAATAAAAATAAATTTTAAAAAAATTTAATTATGTAAAATAATTTTTCATGATTAAAATAAAAATAAAAAAAAATTATTAAAAATTAAGATTTTAATTTTTTAAATAAAATTATTAAATTTCGCAAAAAAAAAAAATATTTTTCAACAAATAAATAAAAAAAAAAAAATTTTGAAAATATTTTTTTTTTTTTTGAAAATTTAATAATTTTATTTAAAAAATTAAAATCTTAATTAGGTATTAATAATTTTTTTTTAATTTTTTTTTTACTTCATAAAAAATTATTGTACATAATTAAATTTTTTTAAAATTTATTTTTATTAGAAAAAATTTTGATAAAATTAAATAAATTTATTAAAACTAATGAATAGTTTTTTAAGAAATTTTTTGTAGTTAAGCAAATTTATTTACTTTTATTTTAAAATTACACGAATCTTATCAACGTGGAAAAATATAGAATTTAGCAAGAAAAAATTGTCGAATATTTATTTTTTTTAAATTTCTTCTTGTTTAATTTTTTTCAAATTCAAAAATATTAATTTAAAAATCTAAATCTTATTCTAAAAAATAATTTCTTTTTAAAAGCCTACAAAAAAAAAATAAATTTATAAAATATAAAAAAAATAATAAGTGGCCTCTTTAAAAAAAAAGTGGTAATTGAAGCGTTTATACATAAAAAAAATTACATAAAATTGTTTTAAGAAACATCTTAGAAGGGGCGTCATTTCAATCACAATTATAGTTATTACAGAAAAATTGTTACAAAAAAGCGCGAGAACGTCCAAGCCCATAAAATTACAAAAAAAAATAAAAATCATCACTCTTATTAATGAAAATAATTACCTGTCCATTGCTTAAGTAAACTTCCACTTCAAAAAAAAAAAAAATATTAAGTAAAAAATTTAATAATTAACTTACTTGATGTTTTACATTTTTTCTGGTGCTCAATTTATTTACGCCTATTTTATAGCATTTATAACACTTTATTATTATTACGATTTTTTTATTTTTATTTTTGTTCACACACAATCACCGCAGCATCTGACTCTCGTAGTGATTGTAACACAACACGCTTGCGGCATCAGAGTCGATTTCAACACAAATACGGGACCAATCGTTCCGCCGACGTCAACACAGCGTCCCGTGCCTCAGCCACCGTTCCGGGAACCAGCTCCAGTCTGGGAAGATCAATCCGATGACATTCCCAATCCAAATCCTTATCGGTGAGTTTTTTCTAAAAAATTAATTAAAATTAATTTTTTAAATGATTTTTTTCTTCGTTAGTTACATTCCTCCCCCTCCGTCGCGGCCACGTGGAGGTTTCGACATTTTCTCCAACTCCGTTGTAGAGCCCAGCTACAATAATAATAATAATAATGGTCGTTACAACAATAACATTCAGCCGCAAAGTCAAGTCGTAGGTTATCAGCATCATCATCCATCATCGTATTTCGATGACACTCGGCGATACAATAGTAATAGCAATAACAACTACAACGTTCCTAGTCTCTCAGTGCGATACATTCCCAATGTTGGCTTGAGATACTATGCCGTTGTGCCGATAATCGACGCGAAGTTACATCATCTCCAGACGAATCAAGTCGACTACAACAACTACAATAAAGATAAATATCTGTACAAACGTGAATATTTTGATAAACCCAATGGAAAATTCAATGCAAAGCTGAAAAAGTACAAGGCATACGAGATGGAAAAACAAAAGTTTAATGAAAATGTGCCGTATAACGTGAGTACTTACTTTTTTTTTAAATTTTTTTCTGCAAATTTTTTCGGTCTCTTCGGTTCTCAAAAAAACTAAAAAATAAAATATAAAAAAAAATAAAAATTATTTAAAAAATATTTTTAAAAGAGAAAAAAAATAAATGTTAAAAGAATATTTATACAGAAAAAAATATTTAAAAAATTAATAAATAAATATTTTAACAACATTTTAAAAGAATTGTTAAATATTTTAAAAATATAAAACAATTAATAAATAATTAATAAATACCTAATTATAAAAAATTAAAAAAAAATTTCATTAAAAAATAATAATTAAATTTTTTTTAAATTTCTTTTATTTAATTTTTTAATTTTATTTTTATTTTTTTTATTTTTTAAATAATTTTGATATTTTTTCCTAATGTTTATTTTTATTTTTTATTAATGTTTTGCTCGAAGATGATCCAAACGAGTTTTAGCAGTTTTTGTCACATCGCCTCAATTGTGCAAAAAAAATAGCTATAAAAATTATTGGGTCATGTCATTTGTCATGTTGCTCAAATATAAAAACAAATTGCGCGGTGCGGGTACAACACTACCGGCTTCTTCGGCTTTATGAGAAAATTTTTTCAAAATATTTTTTTTTTAATTAATAAGCATGCTGTCCGCTGTTGGCCATAATTTCATAAAATCGGTCGTCACAAAAACAGACAACGTTTTCGAATATTTGCATGAACTTTTAGTTCGACTTGCAATATTTTTTCTCCGTTTATGCTTTTTTTTCTTCTTATTTATTTATTAATTTGAAAAAAAAGAGAGAAACACGACAGATTAAATGTTTGTTTTATTTTTTTCTTGCTTGCTTGCAACTCGCTTCAAATTATAGACTCAATTATCTGTATAATTATTTTGCAATTTGTCATCTTATAGCTGATTTGAGAGGCGTGTGTTGATTTATGTCTAAAAAAGCGATTAATTCATTTTGGCTTGGCATGGCATGGCAACAGCACCTTTACAAGAATATGCCAAATTTAGTGCGTTCGCAAATTCTTGTCAACTCAATGCGAGTGATTTTTAAAAAGGGAATAAATTTTACTCGCACATAAATAATTTATAAAAATAAAAATTTCATATTGACGACATACCTGAGATTTTTGCAGACACTTGTGATTTATTTGCTCCTTGCGTAATCTCGGTTGATGGGTCTCTAGCTGTCCGTCTGTCTCACCGATAAATAAATAAAATTTAATTAAATAAAAAAAAACTTATCTTATTTTTTTTTGCAGTATTACAACAACAAACAACAAGTGCCAAGAAAGTCGTTTGATTATGTCAATAATGCTCCAGTTTCTGCGAATCCAAACAACAACAACAACAATAATAATAGCAACAACAATCACTCGTCCAATAACACAAATACTAATAACAATAATAGCAATACGAATAATACTAAAAATTACAACAACAACAATAGTACAAAAGATGCGGTCAGTAATAAGCAATAATAGAAAAAAATGATAAAAATTTGATATGAAACATTTTGAGCAAGCAATGACGACTATGGATGTAAATGCTTTAAATTGCAAATTTTGGATTTTAATTAAAATTTTGCTTTTGAAATTTTGTATTTTTTTCAAATTTGTGTAAATAAAATGTAAAATATTTTAGAAATAATTATTTATTTTTTTTTATTGAAGAAAATTTTTAAGGTAAGTCTAAAATCAATTTTTAAATAAAATAAAAGAAACAAAAAAAAAATAAGGGAAATTAATTTAAATTTAAAATTAAAAGGAAATAGTCACAAAATTATTTCAGAATGCAGTATATTTTTTTTCATTTTAATTCTTACAAAAAAAAAAAATAAAATAAAAAAAAAATAAAAATTTAAAAAAATATGTAAAAAAATTAAAATAAAAAATATTTGTTCAATTAAATTTTATCCAAAAGGACAAAAAAAATCATGTTCCTTATTTTTCTGCTTGCTTCATACCTTGTTTATTTTTTCCTTACAGTAACAAAAGATCTTAATTGTTCAGACACTTGACTTTTGTGGTTTCCTTTATTATCATTATTTAAGTCGACTTTTGTTAAAAATAACTTTTGTCCTTTATTTATTGAAAAAAAAAAAGTTTTTTCTTACCTTTTTTTGTATTTCAAAAAAAGGATCAGAGAAAAATTTTTTGTATTTTAAGGATTCTGTTATCCTGGTACAAAATTGATTCCAGTTTTTCAAATTTCTCACGATATTTCTCAGGAAGAGTGCAGGTAAACATTTTTTTATGGATTAATTTTTTGTTTTGATTCTATTTTCTTCAATTTTGTGAAAAAAATAAGATTTTTTTAAAGGTTTTTATGTTATTATTAGATTTATGTTCTCAAGAAAGGGTAAAAGAATAGATAATAATTCATTGTGAGATTATTTGTGATTATCTTCTTTTATGATAGGATGTCCAAAAATTTAATGTGAAAAAAAATATTTAATTCTTGAACAAATAAAATATTAAATAATAATTAAATATTAAATAATAAAAATAAATAAATAAATAAAAAAAATAAATTAAAATAAATTAATTTTTTAAATATTAAAAAATTTTCAAGATATAGTTTTTCATTTCATTAAGATTAAAAATTATTTAAAACAATGTTGCAAAATTTTTCAATCCAACAAAGTTTCATATCTTATCTACCAAATTCTTTAGTAATGCGAAGTGTGGACACATGCGAAGTGTGGAAGCCAAAGATAAAAATCACGAAACCCACAAAATATTTGACTCTTACCGTTATTTCAAGCAAGTGTTTCTATTCAAAAAAAATGATTCCGTGACAAAATTTTGATTATTTAACAGACTTCACCTTATCCAAATGTCACGCGCCAAAGATAAAGGAAAACCAATTAAAGTTGTTTTTTTCTATGTTAAAACAAGCATTTCCTACTAAAAAAAACCTTCCCATAACTCATGTGTAATGGCGAATTATCTCTCTCATTCACTTTTCAATATTCAAATAATTCTGGCCTTGACGTGTCATATTCTGTCAAACAATATCTTCTAACGACTGTGTTAGATTGATGGTGGTTTCCTGGACTGTCACTTGTAATAAAAGGTAACTTTCTAGATGATTTAATTATTTTTATACAAAGAAAAAAAAAATAAAAAGTGTTGAAAAATTGACAAATTTTAAAAAAAATTAAATGTAGAAAAAAAATAATAATTTTTTTAAGAATTTTTTTCATATAGAAATAATTTTTTTTTGTATTTTTGGTGAAAAATATTTATTTAAAAATTATTTAAAAAATTAAATTTATTTTTATTTAATTTATTTAATTATTTATTTTTAGTTAAAAATTTATTTATTTTAAATATTTATATTTAAATGTTTTTATTTATTTTTAAATTCTTTAAAAAATCCGTCTTATCAGAATTTATTTTTTGTTGAACCCAAAAAGTTTTTCTGAGTTAAAATGTTTTTTTTTTGTTAAGCACATTGCATACCTTTTGGCCTTTTTAAAATATTTTTTGCATTGAACCCTTTTTTAAAATTATTCGATATTGCATCAAAATTGTTACTGACTTAAGCCCAATGTATGCCAAACAAATCAACAAGCCATAAAAAATATTTAAATTTTTTGTATTTTGCTTGTTTGCCGATCGTTACACTCCACTAACAGTTCATGATCAAGTAAATATTTAGACTTTGCATGTGTGAAGGTCGCCAAAGGGAAAACTCGCGTCGGTCGGCATGTCAGGTTCAGGTTCATAACTCCAAAAGTATTACAGGTGCCGACTATAAAAAGTGCAGCAATTAAATAAAAAATCATCAGTCAATTAACAACTTTTGAACTACAATTCAGTGCAATAAAATTGTGATTTTTTTTATCGTTTAAAGTAAAAAAAATTAAGAATGAAATTCTTTGTGAGTGTTATCTTGGTTACTTTTGGAATCTTGATGGTTTCTGGTCGTCCCCAAGGATTTGGCGAAGGCGGTTTGGATGAAAAGAAGGACTATCATCACTATCCAAAGTACAAATATGCCTACGGAGTGAAGGATCCCCATACGGGAGACATGAAAGAAGCGTGGGAACATCGCGATGGAGACAAAGTTGTTGGCGAATATTCGTTGATGGAGCCAGATGGCACTCATCGTGTCGTAAAATATCACGCCAATGACAAGGAAGGCTTCAATGCTGTCGTGGAAATCATCGGAAAGCCACATCATCACAAGGAAGAGCAACAATTTGGTCAATACAAGGAGGAACAATTCCACGAAAAGCACCATAAACCAGCAGAGAGCTACCAAAAAGTGCAACATTTGTAATTATTTTGATTTATTGGGCATTAAAAAGTGCTAAATGTTCACATTAGCAGTAAATATTTGAGTGCTTAGCAATAAAACTTTTAATTTATTGGATTTTTATACAATGTTGTTGTTGTTGTAATAAATATCTATTCAATAAAAATCCATTCTATTTATTAAAAAAAACTTTTGTTGGTTTCTAGTTAAAAAAAAAAATATTTTTTCTTACAAGAAATCTTCGATAAGGATCTGATTGGATTGAAATATTTTTGTATCCAACTTATTCCTGTTCTCCTCATACGTTGTTTATATGAATCTTTTCAATAACAAAAGACTTTCATTGTCTAAACACTTGACTTTGTGGTTCTTTAAGTCATTATTGAAGTTGACTTCTGTATAAATTTTGTCCTTTTGATTTTAAGAAATATTTTTTCAGAAAAAAATTAAAAGGACGAAATTTTTGTATTTTAAGTATCATGTTATCCTGGTACGAAATTGCATCAAGTTTTTAAAATTTCTCACGATGTTTCTCAGGAAGAGTGCAGGTAAACATTTTTTTATAGATTTATTTTTTTTTGTTGTGATTCTGTTTTTCTTCAATTTTTATAAAAAAATAAAGTTTTTTTTTATGTTTTTATTAATTTTATGTCTTGAAAAGGGGTAAAAAGAATGGATCTAATTTATCACGAGATTTGTCATTATCTTCTTTTTTATCCCGATCAATAGGATGGACATGAATGAAGATAAAAAGAAGTTAATATCACAATGCTTAGAATAACATAATGTGGAGTAATTTTACGAAAAAAGGTAAGTAAAACTTTTAAAAATGTTTCATTTTGGAGTCCTGGATTCGGACTTAATTTTTCTAAGATGTTAATTTTTTTTTTTTAAATTTCCCATTTTACCCCATTTTCATGACATTTTATCGCATTATGCCCCATTTTTATTTTTTTTGTCCATTAGAGATTTTGTAGGATTTTTACAATTTTTTGGCCATTTTAGCATATTTTTATACTTTTTCCTACTATTTTACATGCATTATAAAAAATCACTTTTAATTGCCATGTATGAGCTCATAGAAAGCACGTCTAAACACATATCCATTCCATATCGTCAAGCTACAATTAATGGATTGCATCAAATTCTCTTTTCCGGAAATCCTTCTTTCTATCCCGTCAATTTGCGGCCATTCATCGAGCAGTATCATATCAGACCATGGATCCTAGCAGAGATAGACGAATTTGCGATTTGGAGGACAGACAAGTCCAAAATTAGATTTGCGAAATTGTCAAAGCATGCTTGGTGTTGTTGGTTAGTCGCACTCAAACTTTGTTGTTCAATAGACGAAAGCGGGAAATATTGACCAACATATCTAAGAGCATCATTAAAACTTTTCCAGGAAAAACCAATGGATTTGTAAATATTAAGAATTTAAAATTTCATCAATTCATGGCCAAGAGGACTTGAAATATGTAGATCTCAGAACAGAAAACACTTTTAATATCTGCTTTGATTTTTTGAATTAATATTTGACAGATTTTCTAGGTTTAATAGTTTTTTTTTTATTCTTTTGCTACCTTTTTCAATTGTTTTGAAAAAGCTCTAGATTGAATTCGTGAAAGTCGTAAAATTTTTATATACCTATATTTTGTTCCTTGTCTAATGCTCATTATGAGCTCGTACTGGAAAATTAAGAGAAGTATTGGAAAACAGTAGAAAAAGGTTAGAAAATATGCTTAAATGGCTGTAAAAATGCTACAAAATCGCTAAAAATGATTCAAAATGTATAAAAATGATAGAATGTCTTGGAAACGGGGGGAAAACGAGCAAAAATTCCAAAAATATTTTTGTTCGAAGTAGTGTAAAAAAATTGTAGGAAATGGTCTAAAATGGTAGAAAACAGGCCAACTGTAGGAAAAAGGGGAAAATCGTGACCCAAAATCAAGTGGGACACTCTATATTTTTTTCAAAATAGAATTTGGTAAGATTATATTTGTATAAAAAAAAATAGGAAAAGTTTTTAAAAATTGCACTCGCCTAAGGTTAAAAATATTTTTGTCGTTTTGTGAAATGACTGCGATTGAATGGCATTTTAAGATTTTCTTTAAATATTAAAAAATAATTATTATCAATGTTGTAAAATTTCAAGAGTACTTGTTTCTAAGTATATTTTAATCCTATCAAGAGTTTTTATCACGTACTTCATAAACAATCATTGTAAAAGGCAAGCCTTGGAACAATAATATTGTTCAATACTATTTATTGCCATATATTGCTATAATTGAATTATTGTACGAAAAAATTATGGAAAATAAATAATTGTTGACAAAAATTATGGAAAATAAATAATAATTGTCAAGAAAAACTATGGGGCAATTATGGAAAAAACATTTTATGTAGTCAATTTAGAAGTTGTCTGAATTTTCAATCAATTTTACATAAATTTTTCAAATATTTTCTTGTTTGAAACCGACTAATAAATGTTTTGAAACCGACACATTTTTAAGAAAATGCATAAGTAAAAATTAAAAAAAAAACAATTTTGCAAAAAGTAAATCAAATCTTCATTCGAAAATATTAAGGAAAATAAATAATTTTCTAAAGAAATTATGGTTAATAAATTATTGTTAAATATACTTTTACCCCACAAATAAAAAATGATATTGTTCCAAGGACTGGTAAAAGCTCTTACAATAATAAGTCATCAGTTGTTAATAGCTTTAAATGACTCTCAAAGGAAATCTTAAATTCATTTTTTTTTATAAAAAAAAAAAAAAATAAAAATTTCATTCATTTGAAGTTTAAACATTAAAGCTATTGCAAAGAATTTCCTTCCGTAAAATGGCTCTTAACAGTCAAATAAAATTTTTATATTATTTCCTTGGTTTACAATTCAAAAGAAACAAATTCTCAAAATTTTGGTTAATTTTTTTACTTATTTTTCCAATTTATTTCCTGTACATTGATTGTTTCGTGTATAAAACAGCAAGTGTTGTGACTATTTCTGATGGAAGTCACATGATAAATTTATTTTTTATCGCATTGAATGAACTTGCATTAATTATAATTGTCTTGGAATCATTTTTTAAATCCAGAATTGAAGTGGAAATTCACGAAAAAATTCAAACACTCACAAAATTAATCAATTTGAATTTTTTAAATGTCAATTTTCACAAGAAAAGTAAAAAATTTCAAAACCACAACATTTTTTGGACATTAATTTTTTTTATATTTTCGCTAAATTATTTGACAATTTTGTATTATACGAAATTTCTGATGGATTGGTTTTTGTTACTAGTGCCTCGAGTAGTTTATTTTTTGTTTTGCTTGCAAGTTGTGTTTTACATGAAAATCGTAGAGCAAAATTTGAAGGAAATTCGAAAGTTTTTGAAAAGAAAAAATGATTCGCGTGCTATGGAGCATCTGAAAGACTTTTATTTTGAAATTTGCAATTTTTGTAAACTTATCAGTTACAGATTTCGATTTTCATTTTTAATCGTGCTGCTTCAATTATTTTTTGACTTGACAATTTGTGCGTTTTGGTGCACGGAATACATCGTGATATTCAAATATAATTCATGGTGTAAGTAATTTTTTTGATTTGATTTTTTGAATTCTGATTTTTATTTTTGTTTTTCTATCCAAAGTTTTAGGATGTTATATCATTTGCATCATACTAGTTTTATATTTTGTGTGTCATGTTGCTGAAAGCTGCTACTCAGAAGTCAATTACATTTTAATTCACACAAAGCGATTGCCGAATTTGGAGTATTTTTATCTTGTGCTGCTCAAAAATCCTGTTAAATTTACTGCTGGAGGATATTTGATCATCTCGTTTGACGCTTTTACTGGGGTAAGTGTTTAACTTTTATTAAGGCCGTTCCAAATGAAATTCAATAAAAAAAAACTTCATAAAGGAATAAAAAACTTTAAAAACTCGAAAATCAATTATCGAATCCAAAAAATTGGATACCAAAAATTTTAAGAAATTTCATTAAATTTTCAAAAGTAAAATTTTTAAATTTTCATATGGGGTCCTCACAATGAGTGTTGAAACTGTTGGAATTGGAATTTGAATTGGAATTGTTGGAATTGTTGAAAAGTTTGTATGGGATTTCGTTTCAACAATTGTTGGAAATTCCAACAGCAAAATTTTTGTTGAAACGATTGAAATTGTTGAAAAGACAATTTTTTGGAATTTTGACAGGAGCTGTCAAACGAATATTGTTTACATTTTCAGTTATTTTTAGTTTGTTTACAATTTTAAACCATTTATGACGATTTGGGAACGATATTACAATTCCTTAAAAATAAATTGTATTGAGTCGCTCACTTGTTGAAATTTCAAACAATTCCAATTCCAATTTGAGCAAATTTCAAAACGTCATTGTAAGATCCCCAATAAAAATTTGCATTTTAAAATCAAAATTAATTTAAAAAAAAAAATGAAAATTTGTTGAATTATTTTTAATAAAATTTTGAAAATTAAATTTATTAACTCAAATTAATAATTTAATTTTTTAAAAATATTTCCTTTTATTTAATTTTTTTAATGAGGTAAATTTTTTTTGAAGCGGTCTTACTTTGATCATTTTGTAGATATTTTTTTTTTCAGATTTTGCAACAAACGATATTTTACGTCATCTTATTTTGGGAAATGGGATACAAAAGTGGTAGAACTACTTTACCATCGTAAATTTCAACTTAAACTTGAACTTGTAGCAACAAAACCATATATGTTACGATCAACTGCACCATCTTAAATTCAAATATTTTAAAAGTAAAATGCTTAAAAAGACAAATTTTAAAAGTTTTTACATTTCCAACCATTGAAAAATTGATGTTAAAAAATCCGTTGCCCGTAAATTGAATCGGACTGTTCAAAAGTTGCAATCCAAACTCTCTAATAACTGCACTCAGTTCCAAATCTTCATAGTCATGCGTAACTTGTTGCAGTTTATGTACGATAATTTTTTGCTAAAATTAATAAAAATAAATTTTAGAAAGATATTTTTGTGAATTTTGAAGCTTACATATTCCAAGCATTCATCCGCAGCTTTTGTGAATAGCAGCAAAGTGTACAAAGTGGATCCCAAAAGTAACAAATTTTCTAAAATATTAATTTAAAAAAAAAAAAAATAAAGAGGTATTAAAAAAATAAAAAAAAAATTTAATATGAAAAAAAATCTTACCATACCACGAAACATAAAAATTTTTAGAATTCATCACATTTAGTACCAACCAATAAGAATTTGTAGTTAATGAAATGAACATCACAATTGCAATAATGAGCAAACTCCATCCAAAACACTCGTTCACCATCAATGAAATTTTCCATAATTTGCAATAAATCTTCTTCAAACTAAATATTTTTTGAATTTTGGACGATTCTACTGTAATAATGCTAATAAAGTTATTTTTCACTACTTTTTCAATCCCATTATTGCTTAAAATTTGCGACAAATTACTAATTATCAATTTCATTCGTTGATTAATCATTTTAAGGAACATCAAAAATTCCAAACATTTCAAGTAACAAACGTATTTCGTGAAAATATAAATATAGGTGAGAATTGCATCGAGATTCGAGTCAAGAATGCATGAAATGGCGAAAATAACTGTAACAATTGTCAGAATTGCGATGTTCAAAATCAAAGAAAATCCATAATCCTCATTTTGACTTTTAATTTTTTCGGATAAATTAAATTGGAAAATCATGTCGACCGTTTTCATGTTTTTAAAGATGTTCGCTTGTTCTTTTCTAGTGAAATACGATTGGGTTTGTAAGATGCAGTAGGCAATCATAGAGCCGAAAATCAGTGCTAAAGTTGCGTAACTTATGCCTTCCGTCGAGTTAAATTGAATGATGATGAAATAAGTTGTAGAAGAAAAAATAACTGGAACCAGGATGAGATTTATGACACGAGAGAAAATAAAAAGTTTGTTGTTTTGGCCTTCTTTCTTCTCGCGATAGGGAAAAAGACCGAAGAGTTGAAAAAATATGATGACTTTTTCACAATTAGTGGTTTTGCTGTCCATGTTGTGAGTTGAACTAGTTGGGTAAAATTTTCAATATTTTTAATTTACTATTAAAACGTTCTTGTCTGGTAATTACTGTTATTTTCTTTCAGTCTCAAAGGATTCATTTAATAACTTATTTGTGAAATAAAATTATATGTGAAGCTTATTTAACCCTATGCTGAGTTAATACTTATCTCAAATGTAGAAAAAAATTAGATATAAATTAAATTTTTAAAAAATTTTTCAATAGATTTTGAGTTTTGCGGATCAGAAATTCGTTTAAAATTTATTTCAATTTTTTTAATTGTTCAATAGGTTCTCATAAATATTTGATACTTAATTTTTTAAAATAATTTGAAAAATTTAAATTAATAAAATTTTTAAAAAATTTAAACTAATAAAATTTTTAAAAAATTTAAATAAACAAAATTTAAAAAAAAATGAAAAATAATTTTTTGTTAAATTTATTAAATTAGTAAAAATAATTAATTAAAATTTAACGAATAACAAATTAATAAAATCTTGAAAAATTATGGTAAATAAAAAATTGTATCAAGAGGTTTTTCACTATTTTACTAAAAATATGTATTTATTTTTATAGTCATTTAGATTTGAACACGTTTTTGGCAAAAAATTGCATTAAAACAAATTTTTCAGAATTATATTTTAAAAATTATTCTGGGTTAAAAAAATATTTTTTTTTAAAGAAAAATTTTGAATGAAAATTTTATTAAAAATTGTTTAAAAAATTTTTTTCGTTCCATTTCCAATTTATTTAAAAATTATAAAAAAGGAAAAAGTTTGGTATTTTCCAAACGGAAAAGTTTGATATTTTTTTTATCTCATTAAACTTTCAAATTTTAACAGGGAGAAGGTATAAAAAGTTGAAAAAAAATAAATATCAATGAATTCTTCTCGAAAATTAAAAAAAAAGAAAATCTAAAATATTTAATAAAAATACAAAAATTTATAATTTATCATGATTTATTAATTTATTTAACATTAAAAAATTTTAGACATCAGCAATAATAATTAATCAATCAATTAATTTAATTAATTTATAATAATATATAAGATGACAAAAAATCACATAAACTTTGTTTTTCAAATTAATTTTATTTATTTAGCTAAAAAAAAGTGTGTGATCTTTTGTGTCTTTATTCTTCTAGATATAAATTCATGTATGTGACGCAATAAAAATACAACTTAAAAATATTTATTATATTCATCTTTTGTTGTAATGTTGTTTGTTTTAAATATTTATTTATTTTGTTTTACAATAAAATTTAATTTTATTACTTTTAACAGTTAATAATCATTATTTTTTGGCATGTTTCGTTAAAATATTCATTTTTTACTAAGAAATAACAGATTTTTAAAATGGATTCTATTTGATAGAAATTTCTTTGTTACTATTTTGTGTTTCATAAACTCTTTTTTTAAATAATTTTTTCTCTATATAAATTTTTAAATAAGTTTCTTTTGTGTTTTTTTAGATTATCTTGACATTTTAACAATTTTTTAAAAAATTTTTAACCTTTTTATGTGAATTATTTTATAATTATCTAGAGTAGGTCAAAATTAAAATCGTCAAAATAATGCGTTGCAAGGAAGAATTTCTGAAAGGAATTTGAAGCATCTTGTGAGCGTTCAAAGTTTTTTTTTGGTAGTATTGGAAAAGTGTGACGACATCAAGCACGACGATTATCATTTTTGTTCGTATCAAAAAGTTTCCTTAACTTAAGCTCTAAAACTACTCAGTTGTACGAAAATTCTAGCCTTACAGCGCGACATCGATCATCTTTTATGGCAAGCTAGTGCAGTCTGGAGACTCATTTATCGTTAAAATCTCGTTTTTTTTCCCTTAATCGAAGATAAATGCAAAGACACCCACGCAATTGAGGATGGACCGATGACAGCAGCTTCGTTGTGGATCATTTTCCTTCTCGAGGTCCGCGACATATCGCCGCATCTTTTTCGGGTAATTTTTCGCGTTACTTCTCTCACTGAGTTGTATCGGCAAAAGTGGGAATGGTGGTCGTTGTTTTTTGAAGCTATTCAAGAGTTCCGTTTGTTCCGGCGTCAAATTCGACTGTTTCTTGTTTTTGAAGGCTTCCGTGACGAGAGCCACTTCCGAGGTGTCAAGTAGCTCGACGCGATCTTTAAGTGACTGAAACTCACTGGAACTCATGGTGAGATAGCGCGGCGTGTAACACAACGCTCCAAGGACACGTCGTCGATTTTCCGAGGTGAGATCGATATTTTTGCGCAAACACTCCTCTTTGCTCCAGCTGGACAAGAGATCGTACAAAACGGTTTCGTAGGGCATTTGCAAGGCATCGCGCTTCACAATCATCTCGAGCTCCTTGAACGACAACTTGGTCATTTCGGGCTGCTGGAATATCTCGGCGGCATGCATTTCGATGAGTTGGAGGCAGTTGTTGAGTAGCGCGGCGAAATATTCTTCGGGCGTGAATGTGGGAAGTTCCTTGGCCTTTTGACGACTCTTGCCACGAAGATCTTTCGCCTTCACCGGTGGGATAATTGAATTGTAGAGCCAGAGTGCGCGGAAAACTTTAAGCACGGATTTGTCACTGAGGAACATGTCAAGCTCCTTTACACATTTCACTTCGAGTTCTGGACATCGGTAACGTGAGGCAATTTCCAGCATTTCGAGTGTGTGTTGTGCATCTTGGAATTTAATGAATTTCGTTTCAAGGAATCTAAAAAAAATTAAAAATTATTAGATTTTCTTGAATGATTGAAAATTTTTTACAGTCAAAAAAAAAAAGAAAAAATTAAAAAAAATATGACAAAAAAATTAAATTAAAAAAATTATATGACAAAAGTAGGAGAAAATCCAAAAAAGGTAAGTTTTCATGAATTTTTATTCAATTTCATTTTTTTTTAATTTCCAACTTTTTCAATGGGGAAAAAATAAATAATTAAAATAAAATAAAGTTAAAACTGTTTAATCAACTAAAAATTAAGTTAAAAAAATCTCACCTGATAAAAAGTTCAAAATTCTCTTTATTGCTTTCAGATACGGAAAAGCGATTCTCGTCCACTCTGCGAACCGCTGTTGTTCCGCCACTTTGGAAAATGCGCGATAATTCGCACTGTGACTCAACAATTGCCCGTCTTTCGGCTCTCACAACGTAATTTTCGCGATCACCGAGGAGAATGAACTCCACATAGCTGGTCTGAAGATCCACCGCTTCCATCGGAGGAGCAGTTGCAGTTGTGGCGGTGTTATTGGTCGCATTGTCATCGTAGGTACTGCCGAACGGTTGCACCATTTTTCCCATTCAAACGTGTCAAGGGCTTATTTCAGCATCTATTTCGCTTCACAAATAAAATCTGAAATAAGGAAAAAAAGTAAAAATTAATGTAAGTATTAGATAAGATAAGCTTTTATTTTTTTAACGAAATTATTAATTAATTTTTTATCTTTTAAGAAGCGCATTGTGGGTCAATATTTATAATCATTAATTCTCACATGTACATAAAAAGTTATACTTTAGAGATAATTCGGTATCGTTGAAGGCACGTCTCATTCAATTTTTTTATCGCTGTATTATCGCCAGTGATTCATTTCACTTTTTTTATAAATAAGCGATTAAAAAAGGGCAAATATCTTATCCTCATTGCGATTCTGAGTAATAAGCAGTCAAGGTGGTGATGGCATCATGCCAGTTCTACAAAATTTCGCAATCCAAGGTGATAAGATAAAATTGATCGGCAAATCGAATTTACTTCATGGTTTGATGTTTTTAATTCGATTACCGAAATTGTGATAAATAGAAGCTTATCACTTTGATTTTTATTGACAATCAACATAAACTCAAGTTTTCACCATTTACTTTAGAAGGGGTTCCAATTAGTCGGTGTCCATTTTTGAATATCTTAAAGATTTTCTAAAAATTTAAAGTTTTTGAAAAGGGTGAAGCCGAATAAAATAAAAACTCCTGATTGTAAATAAGCAAATTTATCTTATAAAATAGGTCCTGCAAGACAAAACGTAAAGTCAATGTTTTTTTGAGCAAATCTTCAAATTTTTCAAGGACAGTAAAGAAAATATAAAGTTATGGTCAAATAACTCCGCATTACAAAGAATACATTGCTAGAGTGGAAAAAGTTCAATGGAGGTTTACTAGGTATCTCTTCAAAAAGTTCAAGATACCATACTTGCAGAACGATCGACGACTTGAGGTTTTAAGTATGCGACCCCTTGCTTTTAGACGTGTGATTCATGATGGCATGTTTCTATATAAAGTCGTGAATGGCATTCTCGATACTTCTGCTAGAAATGCACTGGTCTTTCGCCAAAACCCATTCAATGTACGGAACATGTCATTATTCGGAATACGTCACCACTCCATTAATTGCGCATTCAACGATGTCATGCCACGAACAATGCACCTTTACATTGTCTTTTTGTAGGTTGTAACATCTTTGATGGTACTCCTGATGTGTTCAAGAAGCAATGGACCGACAGTATTTTGGCGCACGGATATGGAAGCTTCGTGACGTACACTTGAAATTACTATTTTACCTTCTATTTCTATCTTGTCTGATATTTATGTTCTTCAATCTCTTTAATGTTCTCTTGTATTGATATTAGTGTTTTTGTAAATCATATGTGAACACATGTAATTAGACACTGCCTGTTTGTATTACTTTTTGCTGGCTCTTCCAGCCATAAAAAAATAACGACATTGACCGATCCCTTACAAATCCTGAATTTACGTTTTAATTAAATGTTTTTAATAAATTTGCTGATTTTAGATTTTGATTAGTACTGTTAATCTAAAATGTGAACTATATATTAGGTCGTATGACAATCCACAAAAAACCGTTTTATGAGCTTTTAATATAAGTTATCTCCATTTCCTGGAATTTCTTCAAACCATATTTGGATTCCCCAATTGTTAATAATAGTTCCAAAAATGACTTAATGTGGCATTATCAGTGATTGATCTACAATTCAACAAACATTAGATATGATGTAACAAAGCTCTGATGTTCTTTGTTTAAAATAGATTGACATTATCTAAGAAACGGCATTCTTATTGACACTTTTTGTTTATAAGGTGATTTGTGTTACGGAATAAACATACTTCTCCTCATAATGGTGCATGTTAAATTGCACGTGTTTTACATGAAAATGATTAAACAAAAATTAGAAAACTCATTTGATTATCAAATTCGAAAAGACATGTGAATCATGTTATTGCAATCTGTCAACTTTGAAGTTGTTGAGAGAAAAAATTATCTACCAATAGGTATTTAGATATCAAACAAAAAAATGATTAAATTTAAGCTTTTCAATTAAAAATATTAATCCATAATGAGTCATTTTAGCAAAGTATTATGATATGTTTGAACAAGTGTTTCAACGTTTTTTGCGATATCAATTAATCTATTTTGATATTTTTTTAGAAAATGCTAGACTTTTGGACTACTTCTACTACATTTCTCTAGGTCAAGTATATTCTAAATATTCGTATAAAAAAATCAAAACAAAGACATAATAAGTATTTTTTTCAGATAAAAATCAAACATCTTGAAACATGTGTAGCACAAAAACTTTTATGTAAACACATCAATTGGATGTTCCAAGAAATCTTTTATCAAAATTGTCAATAAACTACTTGCAAACATTGATAACGATCATTTGTCAAGTACCACCCTATACAAAGTGTCTGTATTTGTTTGTGTTTTTCTATTTACTTTTTTTTCTCTCTTAACACAAAACACCAGAAGGTCAAATCAACCACACAAAAACGACTCATTATTCACTCATCAACGACGCCGTTCAAAAAAAAAAAATGAAAATGAAACAGGTTTCACAAGCATTTCTCTCAACAAAATCTATTTTTAAAAAAACATTTGAATGCGGAAAAGTATCTCACTGAATTTCTGAGCGGGGTCAAGCATCTTAGAAACGCATCTAAAATTAAGTGATTCTATTTATATGCCTCAACGACGAAGATGACGCTTCTTTTTGTGATGTTTGTAAATAAATAAACACGCAATAAACATGGCGAAACACACAAAATTTTGCGCAACGAAATCCCTTCTTCGCTAGAATTCTATTAATTTATGCATATGGCACCCGCATAATCGCTGCTGTTCGTTTGACTAAATTGAATTTAATTGATTAAAATCCCAGACGGACTTGAATGCCTGGATTTCGTTTCAACCAAAAAATATCTCTTTAGCAGGTAATTGTAACCGGTTAAAAGTAATTGTGTATTTATTAAAGTAATTAGTGTAATTTATTTTCGCGAAAAAAAAGTGAAGCAGAATAAAAGAACTCTTTGTTTCTGGTGTAGAGTCACGCGCATGGTAAACAAACTACAAAAAAAACAATGAAAGAAGGAAATGTCTTGAGTCAATAGAACCATCATAAATATTAAGTAGTGCACATGTGAATGTAGTGGCCTTTATTTATAGCAGAGTTTGACAAAGAAAATTGCGTCAGGAATGTGCAAAACAGCATAAACAAGAGGACAGAACTGCAATTTTTACACCAAATTCCTACAAAGAGTCAAATTACATTTTTTTATGTTTTGTTTAAAATTCGATTCCAGATCGTGCGTGTCGACCTCTTAAAATATATAAACAAAAAGAATGATTCATTATCAAAATATACTCTCGTGAAATGTTATGAATGAGATGCAGAAACATTGTAAGTTGATAAGTTTAATAATTTTTGAGAAACGATAACAGATTATTTTTTTATGAATAGTGGATTGTTTTTGTCGTGCTTTTCTTTGATAATATGAGCCGCGAATGAATTATGTGACAAAAGGCAGGAACGCAGAAACTCATAAGTCACACAATTTTAAAAGGTCATTAGATGAGAAATAAGAGAATCTAAGCGCATATGACAAGAAGAAGTTTTCATACTAACAAATTTTGCTCCAGTATGCAGAGACGTACACAAAGAGCAAAGACTGAAGGAAAATAGCTTGGAATTCTAGGTGAGTATCCTGAAGCTAAAGTATAGCATATTGATTAACATTTTCAAAACAAAGGTTCAAAAAAACTTCAAAGTAGTAATAAAATTATCCTTGGGCTTGGACGTTATCTACATATATTTACAATGTTAAAGAAAAGAAAGATACACTGTCAACCAACGCGACGACGAGTGACGTTTGGTTGAATGCGAGTGCGGAACAAAGAACAAAGAACATTCAAATAATTAATTATGAAAATCAAAGAGATAGGAAAAGTGAGGAAAAGCGAAGAAAAGAGAGGAAAGAGCACGAGTGAGGAATAAGACAAAGAAAAGAAGATAAAAGAAAGTAAAAAGATAAGAAGTAAAAATTCCATTTAAGTCGACAGAAGTTTGAATAAAATCTGTTTTTTGTACACATTTTTGGTTTTATTGGCGAACATCGACATAACAAAGTTATGGCAACAAACATTACACATATATCCTAGGAATGGATTTCAAACAACTCTTAAACCGCAAATCAGTAACTTTTACGAATATTGTCTTTCTTCAAACAAGATGTGCTGATTTAATAGTTTATAAGACGAAATAAGATAATTTCTTCTCACATCTCTTAGAATAGTTTATCATGTGCAAGGCACGGACAGACCTAAGAACTTTTAAAAAATAACTTCTATCAACGGAAATGCATTTTAAAAAAGTCAACAAGAAGATCATTCAAAAAAATATTCTAACTGTCCCCATCAAGTGAGAATTGCCCAAAATAAAAAGAAACGATTGTTCTTGAGCATTTGAAATAACACTGTCTCATATTTCATTTTTTCCCCTTCAAACATAATTGCCAATTCTAATCGTCACGTTCTCAAATACTTAAAAATGATTCCATTGATTGCACAACGCAACTTTGACATTTGCTTCACACTTCTGATTCATCCTTCATCGATCATCTGTATTATATCCGTGAACAAGTGTCAGGATTTAAATTTAAAGTCAAGACAAGACGCAGTTTAGCTGGTCGCGCATCAGCGATTCTTGTGCTGTGCCGTTCAAAACATATCGGAAGCAATCACGTTACTGATAATGATAAATAATAATAATAAATTTTTTTTTGTAAAATTTTTTAACCAAGCAAAACCAGACAATAATGATTTCACGCTTAAAATTTTTTTTAGTTAAATTTTAATTTATTGTCTATTTAAAAAAACGTGATAATCTGCTTCAACAATTGAAGGGTTTTTGCGATAAAAATTTATTTGACGTTGGACAGTAATTTTTGTTATATTTTGAAGTTCACGAACAATTTTTGGTTCCCTTGAAAATTTTTGCACACGTGAAAAGGGAATGAAGTCATCAACCTAAATTGTTAAAAACAATCAAAATGCACGCGACGATCGATCTGTTATGAAATTGATAATTAGTGAGTAAAAATAAGTCGCAGATATGATTAATGGACATTATTGATAAAAAATTTCTGTATTGTTTTTTCTTTATCATATGATAAGAATTTTGCATTGAAAACAAAGGTGGACATAAGAAATATTTTATGTTCCAACAAAAAAAGGTTCCGGTTTTTGTGATTTTTTCTAAATTTCAAAAAAAAAATTATGAGTTTAAAATAAATTGAGTCCTCTAAAAATTTTTCAAGGAAATTCAAAATTATTCAATTAATATTTTCAAAAATTTATCTAAAAAAATTTTAAATCTAAAAAAATTCTTAGGATTTTATTTTAATTATTTTTTATTTCTTTTTTTTTAAATTGTCATGAATCAATTTAAAATTGCAGATTATCAGCTAGAGTTGTTTAAATTTAATCATTTTATAAAAAAAAGTATTTTAAAACTTTTTTTTTGTTCTGCTAAGAAAAAATTTGAAATCTTCTTAAAAATCACTATAAACGCAAAATACTTGACCCCACCTAATTGAAAATCAATTTAGTCCACATTTTTGACCGAAAACCACATTTTTGTGCCATTCCAAATTATGAATTATTGGCACCACGCCAAAAATCACTCATTTATTTGCTTAATTGAAATTTACATGCAGCTGCTCTTCGATTTTGTATTAATTTTTATGTGGTATATTTATAAAATCTTATGACTCAGAGAAGAGTTTCGCTGATGTTTACACTTACAAGACGGACTGTTGTCTGGTTCACTTGCACTACGTTACTAAAAAATGGATTAGTCTATTAAAAAAAACTGTTTTTTCCAAGTAATTATTTGATTTTTTTTTTGCGTGACACTAAATACTACTTGTCGTAGCCTAGTCACTAAATAACGAAAAGTGGGAATAAAAGGGAATAATTTTTTATGTAGGTACAGACACGCCACGGAATGTTGACCTATTTTCCAGGATAAGGTTTATATGTTGGGACGTGCACGAACGAAAGTAATTCGATATGGGGTAAAAATCGATATCACGTAGCGAGTGTCTATGAAAATCATGGAATCACTTTCTTCGCCGTATGGTAGGACTTTAATGACACACATAATTTTCCCTTTTATTTCTGGATTTTCCTTCGATTTTTGAAGAAATTTTTCAAATCACAAGTTTTTCCGTCAAATAATCACTAAAAATATTTTTTTATTAAACTTACACTCAAATTCCTTTTCAGAAAAATATTTGTATATTTTTTTTATTATCAACGGCAACAACTGATAACTTTTGCTCACAGATGACTACTGACAATATTTTCTTTATTTATCGTTCGACTATGTGTCTCTCTGTAGGTATGCGACGTACTGCTGTGTACGTACAAAAGAAAATTTTGAATAAGAGAACATGCGCGGTTTCCACACTTTTTGTCACTTTTCGCATCTGTTTTGCTCTTAAATCTCACGAAAAAACGAGAGCAGCTGAGAGTCGGCACTGATTTACACAATTTTTTAAAAATTGAGAATTTTTTTTACGTTGATTGACACTTTTCCACAAAAATTTTCAAGGATTTTTTGTTCGATTTTCTGTCAAAATAAATTTTTTGATGGCTTTTGCAAGGCCTTCTGACAGTGAATTTCTGTCCTGCACGGCAATCGGAGAACAACTGACTAAAAACACAAAAATTCTGTCGAACAGGCGAAGAAAAATTTTTTCGTACACAGAGAACGTCTGTTGTTAATCGGAGTCGAGTAATGTGTCAGTGTTAGAACGAATATGGAGATATGATGACTAATTTTTTTGTTGAGAGTTTGTACGATGTCGACACCGACGACGATACGACACGATGTGTATTGTTTCATTTAATGGGGAAGACGGCAACAGAGCAGCAACTTATCGACAATGAACGCAATTATTGAAAAACTTTAAAATTTTTTGAAACGGTCGCATTTGAGTATGGAAAGGATTGCTGTTTTGTGGTGTACTGAATTGAGTGACGAAACAACAAGTGTGAAAGAGAGGAAAAGAACGTGAAATGTAAATGAAGAGAGAAACTCAAGATTTTTGGAAATTCGTTTGAATTTTATGACCGTTGAGTGGCTTTTAATTTTACATTGATTCCGAAAAAATTATTAAAATTCTGAAATTTAGGGAATTACTTAAGATTTTTAATTTGAGAGGGTATATTAAAATTAAAAATTATTAATAATAAAATAAATGTTAGTTTTAAAATTAGAAAAATATTTTTTTATCTCTAAGTAAATTAAGAAATTTCGTAATTTTACTAAATTTCAATATAATTAATTTTAAAACTAAATTAGACCGGTTTAAGCTAAATAAGACCCATTTTAAAATTAAAAAATTAAAAGAACAAAAAAAAAGTTTAAAGGTAAAACTTTCATTTTTAAAATCATTAAGTTTGTTTTTTAGGGTATTTTTTGCACTTTTACTAAATTTTACTAAGCAAAAAATTTAAATATTTAATTTTGCATAAAATTTGAAAAAATAAAATTTTTAAAATTAAAATTAAATTTAATTTAATTTAAAAATTTTGTTAAAATTGTTACCAAACCAAGAAAAGTTATTTTGAAAAAAATTATTTACAAAAAAAAATCATATTATTTTTTTAACTTTAGAAAAAATTCAAAAAATTAAAACGGGCTTTTTAGTACAAATTTTGCACTACAATATATTTTAATTAAATATTTTAAATTTAACCCATTAAATATTTTAATAAAAATTAATTAAATTTGATGGAATTAAATAAATAATAAATTATTAAAATTAATTTTTTTGTAGGAAAAAATGAAATAAAAAACATCAATATTTTTTTCAAAATAAATATCAATTTAAAAAAAAAAAATCGAGGAAAATTTAAAATTTTCAAGTGATTTTTCCTGAATTTGCTTCTTCTCTTAAAAAATTTTTTTTGAAGTCATTCGCATTATTTATCATTTTTAGAAATAAAATTCTGTGATTCAATATTTAAAATACTGGATCCTTTTATTTCAAGGCAACAGTTGAAAGATACAATTTTTAATATAAAAAAGATTGAAAGTTGAAAGAATTAAAATAAATGACTAACAGTTGATAAATTGATAAACGATACGGACGCTAAGAATTACAACGACGATTAAAATAACAAACTTTTCTAAGACTAAAACGTACGAATAATACTATTTCCTATTTTTCACTTTATACGCAGGTGGTCGTGCCGGCGGTGTTGGCGAAGTTTTCCGACGCGGAATCACCACAGGACCATCTCTGCTGGGATTGATGTCATGCGAAATGTTGTTCCCGTTATCACTGTTGTAAATTCGTTCATACTTTTCGATCAAGGCGTGATTGTTGGCGTAAGTTATCTCGACCCTACAAGAAAAAATTGTTGAAATTTCAAGGGAAAAATCGAAAAAAGGAAATTTCTTACTTCGGCACTTCTTGAATGCGATCTCTCGCGGAACGAGAACCCCTTGCGCCGAGTGAGGGCGGCACAGCCACACCTACGGTGCACAAGAGCGCCGACGTGCCCAGCCGATTGACCATTGCGGACCCATTGTTATCGTCCTTCGGAGTGGCATAGACATTATTGTTAGTATTAATTGTGGTATCAAAGCGATTTTTGTCGCGTGCAAATCTAAACGGAAGTGCTTTTAATAACTTTGAATAGAAACCTTGGTTATTGCTGGCATTGGCATTCGTATCGATGGCGGTCAATGTCTTGGAACGACTGCTGGCACGATCGATTGTGTCGTGCGACCACTTGTTCGACGTGTTTCGGTCCATGAGACGCACGCGGGAGTACTGCTCAATCATTTCGGCGCACGTGTGACGCCCCACAAACCGTGCCCACTGATCCGCTCTAAGCCCGCGACCCAGATCGACTTCGACGGGAGATGCCCCTTTCAATTTATTTGAAAAAAATTAATAATTAGAGGAGTTTTTCTTGTAGAAAATCGTGAAAATTAGGACTTACCAGCAAAAAGCAGCAATTTTGCACACCTGGTTCGACCTTGCAACGCTGCTTTCATCAAAGGCGTGAACCCCAAATTGTTTTTGGCATCAACCACTAAACTCCGACTCTTTGTGATCAGTAAGTTGACAGCATCGGTTTGACCTAAAAGCAGAAAGTATTAACAAAAACTCATAAATTTCATCGATTAATCATGGTTTCTCCCATTTTTTTTTGCAAGCAAACGAGATATTTGTTAAATTATCCAGACGTAAAACGAAAAAAAGTAAACATTTTTCCGATCGTGGCATTTGATATTTAAAACAAAAGCCAATCAAAGAGACCTACATCGCATCTGTAAGTAAATTACGTCACATGTATTAAATAAACAACGATGTGTATAAAAAAAAATTTCGCTTCGAATTCAAAATCAACGTTTTCCGGCGTTTTTCGGACCTCACAAACGATATTTTGGCACTTTTTCGGTCACGACGACTTTTTACAACGTATCGTTGTTTGTATTTCGGAATTTTCAATTAAAAATCATTCGGCAGCGATAATCGGTCTTTTTAATTTTTTTTCATACTCTTCAATTTTATTGAAAAGAAAATCGCATATTGTTCAATTTTATTGCCATTTTCTGGCTATTTTGGACTGGAACATATTTATTTTCTACACATTCGTACGATTTGTTAGATGACGACGTACGAGAAATTTTTTATGACCCTTCTCGATTATCGAATGTTTAGAAAAAAATACTCATAAAATTAATTTGTAATTTACAGAAATTATTCCGAGAATGCTTGGAGAAATTTTGACGGATTTGTAATAAAAAGTTATGAAATTTTTTGAATTAAAAATAGAAAACTCACCTGCTTGCGCGGCAAAATGTAACGGAGTGTTTCCCTCGTTATCGGGTTTATTCACATCGATATCAGGTAATTGTAAAATCAGTTCTAAGAATTTTGTGAGGCCACTTGAACATATGTAGGACAATGCTGTCTAATTAAAGAGAATAAAAAAATATTTTAAATATTTATTATTAATAAAAAAAATATTTTATCCAAAATTTTGAATTAAAACAAATTTTTAATTTTTTTTTTTGTAAAAAGTTATAAAAATTATAATTTTTGAAAAATTTTTTTTTGTTTATTTATACAATTTTATGTAAATAATTATTTAAAAATAAATTATTCAAAAAATTCAGTTAAAAAATTAATTTAGTGATTTTTTAAAAATTTTATACTTTCAAATTTACAAATTAAAAATTTTAATTAAATTTTTATTAAAATGTGAATTAATTGATTAATTAAAAGTTTGAAAAAACTTCTACTTTTCAATTTGAAAATTAAAATATAAAAATTTCAATTTAATTCAAATTTATTTTAATTTTAAACTTTTTTTTAGCGGTTTATTTAAAAAAAAAATATAAAAATTTCAACTTACTCTTCCACTTTTATCTGTAATATTCAAATCATCTTTTTTAATTCCGTCTTCCAGAATCTGCCGGAAAACGTCTTTGAGTAAAATTTCATTGGCATCCCGCGAGGCACGTAGCAATTCTGTCACGAGCGGAACCTTTTCCAAATTCATCTTGAACGCTTTTAGTCTTGACGTACTTTGGATAGAGCTGAAATTCAAAAAACAAAAATATCACTTCAAATAAAAATTACAAACACGTACGTGCGTTAATTGAAGTAAGTAAGTTAAGGTCAGAAACGAAGACGAGTTTTTTTTAAATGAAATAATTTTGTTTATCCTTTCAATCAATGTAAATCGACAACATCAACACACATTTCCGATAATCACTTTGAATGAAAAAAAGAAGAAATACGTTTTTAAAATGATAAGTTGTTTATTTTTTCACGACTACTCCAAGAACAATGACAATAGACTTGCGTAGACACACCACGCCGCCGTCGCAAAATTTATTGTAGATAGTGATGTGAGGTGAATAATAAAATAATAAATAGTGGTGCACTTGATGGACTGAATCAAAGGAAGTGTGACTTTGGTAGGTGGACTGTTTCCGAGAAACAATGAACTAATACGAAATCATTGTTTTATTTTATTTTAGGAAAATTTTGAAGTAATGGTTGAAGGGAATAGCCTTGATTAAAGAGAATGATTAAAAAAAAATCAAAATGTAATTTTTTTAAATTTTTAATTCATTTTAGGATTTTAGGTTACGCTTTAAAAGGGCATCTGTCAACGAAGATGGAAAAAATGTATTTTTAATTTATTTGAGTTTTATTTTTTTGATCTCATTTAAAAGATTATTTCTGTTGATATTTTCTCATTTTCTACCTCAATTGAAAAAAAAAGGTTAAATAAGAATTCAAAAATTTTCCAATATTTTCCTAAAAAAAATATTTTTTTCAAAAGGGTAAAAAATCTTTAAATTATTTTTTTTAATTTTCAGTTTCTCGTTCTTTTGATGGAAGTTTAAAAATTTATAAATTAAATTTTAAATTTATTATTTAAAAATTTTAGGTAAGAAATCATTAATTTTTTTTTATAATAATTTTCTAAATTAATTTCTTAAGAATTTTTCTAAATTAATTTCTTTAAAAATCTTCACTGAAAATTGTAAGAATTTAAATTTTTAAAATTTAAAATTGTAACACTTTAAAAAAATCTTGAAATATTTCGCTTCCTTAACTAGAAACCTGGTAGAATATGAAGCAATTATAAAATGCATTTGAATTTCAAAAAAAATATTAAATGCTTAATTTTTCTAGAATATTTAAAATTTTCACGCAGAAATCACGGAATACTTTAAAAAATTTAAATTTAAAATTAATTCAAATTAAAAATCACGTTGAAGTTCATTAAAAATTGATTATCTTTATTTAAATAAATTAAGTTCGTTTTTTTAGCCCAAGACACCGGCACAATTCTCACATCACTTTTGCCACAATTTATCTTTCGCAAAATCATTTTGTTCGCAATTTTATTCATAGTAGCGAAATCTTTTTCTTCCTTTTACAAAATTTTAATTATTTCATTCTATTTTATCTCGTGCAAGTATATAAGCCAGAAAATTTATTTGCACCACAAAACATTTACTTTATTTAATTTTAAGCAGTTTCTTTTTATTTTGTTTGTATCTCTGACACACATGACTCTTGTAATGATATTTTTGTATTACACATCGCCGCATCTCTCGGCAAAAAATAATCTTTTTTTGAAAAAAATAACAAGCGGGCAGCGGCAAGTCTGTTTTATTTTGCTTTCTTTTACATAATTCGACTGCTTTTTTTATTTCATTTATTATCATCTTTTTTTTATTTTTTATTATTTATAGACTCACTCACTGGATTTGTCTCGCATTTTCTCACTTTTCTTTTGTTTATATTTTTATTTTTTTTTTTCGTAAATTCTAGTGGTAAACAACACAGAGGAGAACAAAGAACAAAAAAAAAATACCTTGCTGTCGAGTCTGCCTTCGATGCCGTCGAGCGACGATTACTTGTTGCTTGGGAGACAGCTGTTGTCGTACTATTGTTGTGCTCCTCAAATTTGTCTGAAATTAATTTTTTTGTTTGGTGCAATTAAAAATGGTACTGTGTGTGCACGGAAGGCCGTACGAGACTTGCGGCAAGTACGATGACGTCACGCCGCAACGAGCGAATCAATCGAACTTGAGTCAAGTAACGTTTACGGAGAGTGTGCTAGTAACATAAATTTTGTTTCGTGCAAAAGTGTTCTGCTCGCATGTCGAAGGGGTGAACGTACACACGAATATTTTTAATGTTATTTGGAGCAACATGCACATACATCAACGAAAGATTTATGTACGACGAGTCATCGTACGACGACGAGATGAGATTAGAAAAAAATAATTAAAATGTTCTCGTGTGATAAACAATCGATCTTGCGGTGATTTAATGGGAAATAACGGAAATTGCAAACGCAACGAAACGCTAAATTTGAAAATTACTCACTTGCGTTAATGGTCGTTCGCCACTTTTCAACGAAATCCCAAAATGCTATCAGATTTTTCTCTCGTGACAGCGCTAAACGATCGAGCTCTAGAAACAGGAACAAAATATTACATATTTTTCAGGTAAGGCCAATACAACTTTTAAAAATGTTTCACTTTATGTTAAGCCTTGTAACATCAATTTTTATTTCTTTTTAAAATGTTTCACTTTTTAATATATTATTTTACATTTTTATATTTTAAAAAAATTTTAAAGGTTTAATTGAAATAATAAAAAATTTAACTTCAATTTTTGTATCAACTTAAATCAAAAAATGCAATATTATTAAAAATTAATAGTGAATATCAAACATCAGTCAGAAAGTCAGCATCATTACTCAGACGGAAAATAAAATCTGATATACAAAGTCAAAGTTAGATAGTAGAGATTTCAAACTATCCAACACTCAAGCTTTCAAACTTTCCTCACACAATACTAAAAGAACTTAACAAGTACAAACCAGTTGCATGCTATGAACAAATGTGAAGAACTCTTAATAGTATAATGTATTGCGTATTATGTATTCTATCAATTAATTGCGTTTTTTTTTTTGAGTAATACAATTGATTTTACTTTCTACAGCATGAACAACAAATCATCAACAGTGCTTAGCACAAACCTTTTACGGTAGAAATTCTGGCTGCAATTCTGCAAGGGAAGGTAGTTGATGAGATCACTAACAATGGTAAATTCTCCGATTAAAACAAGACTTTCGACGTCCAAAAGAACGACGAAAGTTTCCGACCGCTGGTAGATCCCATGCTGTCAAGCTTTCAATGCTCCAGATATTGCGCAATTTTTTGTGCAACATCAGCACTAAGCGCTCTTTGTGCCGAAATTTGGATATGAATGAGAAATGCTAATTTATTAATTTCATATTAGTCATAGCACGTGTGCGTCATTTATTATCGTCAACGTGAGCCACAAAGCACAATTAGAGAAAAGTACAAAAAGTAAGAAATATTTTGATTGTGATTATTTAATAGTTAGAACTTAAAGAGGTTTTTTGTAGATTGACATAATTGAGGATAAAAGGCAACCACAGAGCAGGCAAAAGAAAGCGTGTTAGCTTGTATGTCTTATTTATAAGATGCGAATATTTTCTCTTTCTCTCTCTCAATAATTTAGTAATAAATTAATTATATTATAGATAAGCAGCAATAACATAAAAAACAAGTCTAATAAATCAAATTTGATCCTTATAAATCTAATTTACCTCAATTATTTTTTATACGTTTTTTAATTTTACCTCATTCAAAATATATTCAAGCTTCAAGGGTATATTCTTCAAGATATATTCATATAATTTTTCAAATCCCAATCACCCAGATGAAGCTTAGACTATTGAGTTTCTCTACAAGGTTAGCAATGCCAAAAGTTTCGACAATTTTTTTTGTCATAAAAATCGTGAAGATGTAACGTGAAACATTTTTGAAAATTGTACCTGCCTAAAAATTTCTAGAATTAAAAATACTTACCTCTCAAACAACTATTAGTTTCCATATCCTCATGCAACTGCGGCAAATAATTCGCATTTGCGTCCTCCCCAATTGGCAAATTTAAGAGATGCGGATCGATAGCATGTTCAAATTTAGGCAATTCTAAATCAGCTCGATCCAAATCATCAATCCGTATTTTGGGAGCGTCTTTCTTGCTTGCATATAAAAAACTATCAGAATATCTCTTGCTACCTGTTTTCGCTGATGACGAACCTTGTTTCGTCGCTTTTTTAACGGAAAACGACTGACTTCGTGGCATCGCACTCGACGTTGTTCCCGTGCGAGGTCTTTGTAGCTTTACTGTGGCTGTAACTGCATGAAAAGCCTTCTTTGGCTTTGTCGGAACCGAAAGCGTTCGATTATCATCAATTTTAGGTAAACTTCGTGCCTCAGTTTGTCGCGAAATATTCGTATCCGATCCGTATGTTTTGAGAACAGGAGCATGAACGGCACTTCGATTGACAATAACTGAAGCGTTTTTCGTGGAAGCAGATCCAGGTCCGGTAACGAGAGTTCCATTTACGTACCGCGAAGTGCCATGAACTGCTTTGGATTTTTGAGTAGCGGAAACAGAAGCAACAGGAGCTCCATTTGAGACTTTTGACGTGGGCGGAGCGGGTGCAGTTGTCGTTGCATCAGGCAAAGTGAAACGAACGCGACGCGAATGTTTCGCATCTGCTACCGACGACGACGACGTCATTTTAATTTACTATCTAGTTGTTTATGTGTCAAGTCGTTAAAATGTAGTTTATGCAGTGCGAAAAATTTTCCACGACAAGTTTGCCTGTGTGTGTGCGAATAAAAAATAAAATATTTAATGGAAATTAGGTGAATGCAATTTTCATGACAGGTATTGCACGCAAAGAACAGAGTGTGAAAAGAAAATACAGAAAAAAATTTTTTAACAAAAGGATCCACTTTGTGACACCTCATAAAACGAACAAAAAAACCTTTAAACTCTTTTTTTTTATTTTGTTTGTTTACTATAACTTTTACTATCCTTGATTGTAGTGGCACAAATTCGATAATAATCATAAATTTACTGTAAATATAAATAAATAAAATTCCTACAAAAATTCGTATCGCGTGCCACGAATAATGCAATGTACTTAAAAAGAATCTACATTTTTTTTCGGTAGAACATAATTTTATGCATTTTTCCAATAAACCAAGGTGTATCGACAAAAAAAAACTCATATTTCATACAAAAGTCAAATAATGTGTCAAAAAATTAGATTGCAATGAATAATATCGCATTAGCAGGAAATTTTTAGTTGATTGCTTTTTAAACATACATATAAACAAATGAAAATTTCATGTGGAATAGTACCACGTGTGTGACGTCAGTAACATTTTCCAGACGATTTTTATTGGGAAATCAAGAGACGTAATAATTTCTTGGATATTTTCTCAATTCGACATAAAAATAAGTTCATCATCGCCATTTCCTATGCCAGTCAGTCACATATGCATGAAACTTTTTTTTTGCACAATATATTTTTTTTCGTATTTATAAAAATAAAGCAAATCTATTTTTACGTATTTATTATTATTATTTTGATTAACCTTCTTTATTTTTATGTGAGCGTAACCTGTTAGAGGCGGAAGTTGTTTTTTTTAATAAAAATTTTAAATTTAGTTTTTCAATGTTTCGTTCCATCATAATCTTATTAGAAAAAATTGTTCAAAAAATTATAAAAAAAAGAAAATTAAAAAAAAATTTTTTTTCTTTTTTTAATTAAGGCCGTTCCAAATTATTTTTTTATTTTTTGTGCAAAACCAAAAAAAAATTTTTTTGTGAAATAAAATTGATTTTTCAAATTAATAAATAATTTATTAATTTCAAATATCTCAAAAAATTTCAAAAAAATTTGAAATTTTTCGAAAATTTTAGTAAAAATAACTGTAAAAAAATTAAAAAAAAAGTTTCGTTTTTCAATACAAAAATTCTTTAAAATCGAAAATATTTTAAAAACTTTTGAAAATTTCTGGAAAAAATATGGAAAAAGACCAAAAATTGGTCAATTTTGATGAAATTTTTAACTTTTTGTTTTATTTTGCCCAAAACAAAAAAAAAAACAAAAATTTAAACGTTTCTTCGAAAAGGTAAATATTTTGCATTAAAATTTGAAAAATAAAAAAAAAATATGAATTTGAATTCGGTTTTTACACAAATTTTGATATTTTTAAATTTTTGTTGCTATTATAAAAAATGTGCAAAAAGTCGTTCAAAAATTCTTAAAAAAAATAAAAATAATTTTTATTAATTAAAAAAAAAATTGTAAAAAATTCTACAATTAAGAATGTCCAAAATTATATTTTTTAGACTCAGATTAATTTTTTTAAAATATGTTTTTTTCAATTTAATAAAAAAAAATAAATATCTCGTTGATAATAAAAAAATTTGTCCTCAATGAGTTAAAAAAAAATTTCGTAAATATCGCGGCGTTAGTAAAAATAGAAATCATTCGTTGGCGAAATAGAGTAATCGTAGTACTATATAATTGTATTCACCAAATAAATAAATTACACACTCTATTCTACACAAAAGTATCTCCTCTATGCCGAAAGAATCATGACTTTTGCACGGTCATTTGCAGTATAACACATGATTCGGCTTGATGCCTTTATTAAAAAAATAAAATAAAAAATCAAGCAAAAAAAAACATGTAATTAGGTGTTACAATTTGATTTTTCACCTAAAAATACACAAAATTTCTCGCTATTATGTTGTAATATTTTAATAACATCCTTGTTTGGTGCACAACAATTTAATCGCGAACCATTTAAATTTAAGTTTATCGGAATTTAACAACAAGTAGTTTATTTTTGATTTTTTTTTTGTTTTGTGAAAAGGTGTCGGTGTGCCAATTACCTTCAATTTCGAATGGTACCGGCTGGCATTTTCGCCTCTTGTTCTAACGTTCTTTCGCTTTGTTTGTTTGTGTGCAACGCGGAAAAGTTATTATGGGTCAGGTTGGTTGCACTGCAAATTTATGGATTTATTTGATTTGATAACAATCGATTTTTTTTTCAAAAACTTTATGAAGAAAAAAATTATATTTTTATAAATCACAGAAAAATCACAGTAAAGATTTATTTTAAGGAGGTCAAAATTTCAAAACATTGAAAATTTATTTTTTTTTTGGAGTATCGCCGAAAATTTTTATGATAATTTATCGTAAACGACTAACCGACTTTTTTTACGATACGACAACGCGGCGCGTCAAAATAACACTGAATGCAATGCTCGCAAAGAATAATTTTCATAACACATTTCTCTTTTTCGCGTATAATGTGCTAGTTTTCCGATATATTTTCACGCGCAAACACTCATACATGGCGCGATGCATGATTTTTTTTTATTTGGGTATCTATGAAGGAATGTAGGAAAGAGAATTTCAGGGAAATAATTGAGAATGCGCGGATTCATTAAATTAAATTTTACTCTTTATTTGAACAATTGTAACAAAAAATTATTTTTTTTTTAATTATTTAATTAAATTTAAACAAGAAATATCAGTCTGAGAACAATTTACAAGTATTCAAAGGCAATCCATAAATTATTTTTAATTTATTCTACAATATTTTTTTTAATACTTATTAATTATTTAATTTTTTTGTATAAATTATTTAATTTTCTTAAACTAAGACCTTAAAATTTACATTTTTTTTTCATTTATGTACAAAATTGAGTCCAAGTGATTTTTTGGGAGTTTTTGAGCAAAAAGAAAAATTCTTTTCGGGTTTTCTTTATAATTATGACTGTTTTTCTGTATTTTTTTTAGAGTTTTACTTGGCCTTTTCTCTATTTCCTAATGATGAAGGTCATTATTTGTAATAGGAGGCACCATAAGTACTCAAGGGGATGCCAACACCACCGTTGCCAATGGTGCCTTGGCGATTTTGGTTGTTACTATTATACAGATCCATGCCAGATGGTTCGTATTCGACGTCATAATAGATGCCCGATTGACCCTAAAATAATTTTTTAAAATTAAATTTATTTTTTTTTTTAATTTTTAGTTGAAAATTCTTACCGCTATGCTCGCATTACTTCGACTTTTTGGTCGGGGAACTTGGAAGTTGCGTCCTAGGAGATCTGTGCGATCTTCTTCCTCGCTGGAACTGCTGTTTTCGAGAGTTCTCATGCCCGATGGACGAGTAAGGTTGAGTCTGAAATTGTTAACACTTATAGATAAAGTTCAATATTTTTTTTATTTTTTTTTATTTTAGGAGAAAAATTCTTACCTTGGCAGAGGTACTGGCGGAAGATTTCCAGTGTGGATTGGCAAAGTTCCTGCTAGTGACATGCCACCAATGCTGCCCATCGTATGAAGAGTTGGATATCCAAACACTGCTGAGGAGGGACGAGTCGATCCAGCAACTGGTTCAGCCTAAAAATAAATAAAAATTGAAATTTTGACTCAAATTTGACATTTTTAACAAAAAATTACCGCATAAAGATTCGATTGAGCCATCACATCAGCAATTTGTGCCCATCGCATACGATCCTCAAGCGTCACTTGGTAAGGTGTTTGACCCATAACTGGTGTTTTGACAGTTCCGTTGCCCATATATCCGAAAATTGGACTTCCCATTGCTGCTTTTTGTTCTTTTTGCCATCGGCGACTGTTCAAAAAAAATAATTTTAATGAAAATTTGTTAAAAATTTATTATTTAGGTCACTCACCTCCACATGACGAGACAAACAAGAGTCAAAACGATGATGACGACTGCAGTGACGGACGCTCCAATCGCTACTCCCAACACTTCTCCATCAACTTCGCATTGAGCTCCGTAATATTGGCCGTTGCAGGTACATTGTTGAGCTCCATTGTTGTCATAACTGCAAGTTCCGCGATTATTACAATGCGAATCGGGGCAGGTGTGACATTCGCGACCCGCTCGTTGTGGTTGATCGGCCCACGGATCACGGAAACCAGCATGACATTCGCAACGGAAGCTGCCCCAAACGTTTGTGCAGCTGGCATGTGGATTGCAGTCATTGAGATCGGGCGATGTGCATTCGTCCAAATCTGAAAAATGATTTTTTATGGGTGAGAAAAGTTTAATTAAGAATAAAATTTTTATGAAATTTTTTCCTCCTTAAGAGAAGTAAAAAAAGAAAAAAAAATTCAAATAAATAGATTTTTTGATTTTTTTTTTGCATTTTTTTAGAATTAAGTTAAATTGAATAAAATTTCAGTAATTTCAAAATTTTTTAAAACTAAGATTTTTTTGTCAAATAAAAAAAAATACTTAAAATAACAGACAGGTGTGAGAAATATAAAATAAAAAAAATTAATTTTTCAATTTTTTGAAGTAATAAAAAAATTAGAAGAATTAAAATATATTATCAAGAATTAAAAAAAATAATTTAAAAAAAAATTTAAAATAAACATTTGAAAAATATAAGAAAATTATTTTTCATCATTTTTAATATTCCAAACACACGAATGTTTGTGACAGAAATTGTAAAAAAAAATATTTTTCTCTCATTTTTTAAAATAATTGTTTACAAAATATCAAAATAAATTACAAAATAGAAAGAATTCCATTTCACATTTTTCTCACCTTCCAGTAAAAAAAATGTTGAAAAATATTGTGTAAAATCAAAATTTTTAAAAAGATTATTTAAAAAATCATCAAAACGATAATTTTTGATGAAATTTAAACAAAAAATATAGAAAACCTTACCTTGTAAATTAGTAACAGAACCCGGTGGACTCTCCACATACAACGCCGAGTTACCAATATTATTATTCCGTCGATGAATGACTCCCAAAAGATGTCTTTGCACGTCATTCTTCAACGACGGACTCAGTGTTTGTCCATTTTCCTCCAGTCTCAACGTAACATTGACAAAAACACCAGGCGTTCCCTTACTCGCATCTCCATCGTAAATCCTATTGACCTTTGCTTCCATAAACTCATCCGAAAACGGCGTCATTTGCATTGCCGAGTCCACAGCTCTCAACGTTTCAAAACTCAACTTTTTGTAAGGCTCACTTGTGTGATCCGACAATTGGCGATCCCACGCGACACGTCTTTCGTAAATCCGATCCACACGAAGCGACATCAAAATTGACACAATTTTCCGACATGGTTCACGATGCTTACGACGCGCATACCCAGGACGACAATGACAACTCGAAACGCCTCCCTCGGTGCGACACTTTTCATTTTGCGCGAGATCACAAGTGGAATCGTCGCCAACGATGCAAGTGTCAATTCGCACGGGCGGTTGTTGCGGTGGCGGTCGAGGACGATGATGAGGGCGTTGCTGTTGCCCATAACCAGGAGCTTTCGAGACAGGTTTTTCTGTTTCAGCGACGGCATATCCCGTTCCTGTGACGCCAGCAAGTGGATTATGTGTCGTGGCACGAACTAGGGGAGGAGCTGATGACTTTGTTGGCGCGATATTCGGAATTTGTTCGGTTTCTTCGCCAAATAAGCTGATATAAGTCCGTTTTCCATCGATAAAAACGGATCCTTGATCGCCACTCGGAGAGATAATGATATCAGCTTCATCGACAATTGTTGGCGCAATTTGCCCGTGATGTCCGAGTTGATTCAAATTCACCGTTTGTTTCGTTCCGCCGCCACCGGGACCTTGAATGGCGGATAATGTGATGTCAAAAATCTCGCCATAACCCGGAGGACGAGTCGGTTGAATTGGAATTCGATTCTGATGGGGTCTGGGACGATGAAGATGACCTTGACCACCGCCTGGCTTGAAATCGGGATCATCTAAGACGATTCCAGGTCGTGGATGAAGAACCATACTCGTGGATTTGCCAGGATTTACGGGAGTTGAGTTAATAAAAGGAGGTAAAGTATTTTTTGGTACCTCAGAGGAAGCATTTTTCACGACTGTCTCTAATTTGGGCGTTACAGAACTGAGTTGAGCTGATGTCGTTTGAACTGTTTCTGTGAAAGATGGCTCTATAGCTGATGAAGATGAGGCAGAAGTTGAAATAGAAGCAGTTGTCGGTTCAATTTCTTCTTTGGAATTGACAATAGAAGACTGAACGAGATTAACTTCGGATGTCGTTTGAATAATTGTCGTCACAGTTGGTTCAATAACTGAAGAACTCGAAGATTTCACGTTACTTTCCTCATTTTCGTTCAATTCTGGGGCATTTTCGGTCGTTGTTGTTGTCGTTCCCGGCGTTTCTTCATTTCCATCGACCACAATGTCATATTGGGACTCATCCTCGTCATGATCATGATTCGCGATACTAATATTTCCAGCATTCAAGGTCTCAGAATTTTGCATGGTGACGTCTTCTTCGGGTTTGTATTCTGGTATCGGGATTGGTTTGTACGGCGGAAGTGGTCTTCTTGATGGCGGTCTTTGTGGTCGAGGTCTCTGCCATGGAAGACGATTTTGTGACACGAATCCCGGTCTGTAATTCTGCTGCATTGACGGAACAATTTGCTCCGGGATCGGAACTCCTTGAATAAAGGGTCTAATTGGTCCTTCAGGTCTGTCAAAAGGATATGGAGGCACTGTAGGACGATTTGTTGTTCCCGCGTTGTCATCCACCGGAATAGGTTGTGTCTCCGAAATTCTCGGGGGACCACGATTATTTATCCGATTCGAGCTTGGGCGTCGATTTCCGTTTCCTGGTTGTCCATTCGCATGAACATTCACATTGCCATTGAGTAATTTCACAATTCCCGTAATGATGTCCTGGATATCGGGATTGTTATTCTGCCGTGGACCAGATACCTTGAGGGAATTATTCGGATGTGGGGGGAATGCAGTTGGGAAGGTCAGAGTAGCATTGGTCGGACTGTTGGTTTGGGGTCCCGAAGAAGCGAGAGGACCCCTTTTCGATAAAAAATGATCGGTATCTTCGTCTAATCCCTTGGCGGTGCGTAACGACTCGCTATCGCTAGCGGCGTGAAAGGAGCTTGTCGGTTGTATACTTTCGTAATACCTCCCCGCTTTGTCTCGAAACACGTCGTTGTGGTCCAAATGCTTGTCATTAACGCTGGATGAGAGTACCGGATCGATGTCATTCAGGATGGGGGATGCTGATCTCTCGACACGAACGAGTTTTTCACTTGCAACAGAGCTCGAAGTGTCATCCTTGATTGTTTCTGAGGACTCCAACTGAACAACGCTCGACGCCGAATATTCTGCGGCATTATTTAATCTGTTATCTAACGTGGCGGATTTCGGTGAAATCTGTGATATCGAGTGTTCGGCGATCGCTGCAAGAGAAAGAGAAAACGGAAAAAAATTAAATCAACACATCAATCAAGAAAGAAAGAAAAAAAATATGTTACAAATATGCCGGTGTGCTAGTCTACCCAGTCATCCATCTTTCACACATAAGTAGGTCTAATTTATTTTGATAATAATTTATAGCGCAGCAATTGGTCTTTCTTTTCATATTCTTTCTCTCTCTGTGCTGTTCACTCGAAATCGATACATACGCATATAACTGCTTAGTCGACCGTTATCTAAATAAATTGTTCAGCATTATTTTTTTCTTTACAGCTTTAAGGTACTACATAAGGTAAGACAGCGATATTGGTCAAACCTCAAAAATTTCTAATTTCAATCAAAGGCGGGGGGACAATCAATGCAACTGACTCGTAGTCATTCGAAATTACTAGTGGTGACAAATGAAATTGATTGGAACGACATACTTTTGACTAGCAGGCGAGGCCGTAGAATAGGGTCAATAGAGCACCTATCGTTTTTTTCCACCTACCGTTTCGATAAAAATTATGCTTTTAAATTTTTGAAAACGAAAAAAGCCTAGTAAAATATTAAAAGGCTGTAAAAATTTCAGTTTAGAGCTGAAAAAATTTTTAGTTATTAAGAAATAAAAATTTTCGGAAAATTTTAAATATTTAATAACGGTAGGTTCTCCATCGACCCTATTAAGAACCATGTTCTTGTTAATGCAAATAAGGGCTTCAAATTCTAAAGTGCGTCTCTAACTGTTCCCAACTCATTTAAATTCAGAAATTACTTGTCAATCGACAAAAAGTGCGATACCGTTACCACTCACACCAAACAACGACAATTCAACAACAAAAAAGAAATGTTCAATTAGCATTCTTCTGAATTTTGTCGTGTCCATATTCGGATTTCAATGAATCGATTTGCTCAATTAGTATTCTTCTAACAAGAATATTATATTCGAACAAAACAAATAAAGACACGATTCAATGCGGCGATGAATGAACTCTACAAAGACGTGCTAATGATAGATTCAGTTATTTTTTGACAATGTCAACGTTTTATTGGCACATCGTGATTTCTCTTCCTTTTGACAACTGCCTCGATGGCATGACCTTCAACTACCGTCTTGCAATGCAGCTCTCTTCACTTGCATAAAACCACGAGCAATAGCACATCAGCAAACAAACAATAACTGACAAAAACGATTTCTTTTCTTTTTGTCTTCTGCATTACTCAACTTAACGTGAAACAACGCTTCCATTGCAACAATAATATACGAACGACGAGTTAAAGTTTTGCGAAACTATAATGTTTTACTTTCGTTTGTCACGAGTTTTTTTCGCTAGCGTTAAATTGGCGTCGTCGTCATTGTTGTATAGGCCGAAAATTACCTATAGAAAAGACAGTATTGCACAGAAGACGTCACATTGACGTGGCACGAAAATGTTATGACTGCTTATGACAATTTGTTGGTTTATCTGATTTTGAGCAGAAACGAAGGATGACTTGATCATGTGGTGTAATAATGGCTTGAAGTGGCAGTTGAGGTGCGTTCTATTGACCGATTGTCTATTTTTAAAGGTAATTGTTTGCTTTAAAGTAATCTTGATAATTTTTTCAAATTTAGAATTTTTTTTCAATGTACCTTTAAAAAGTTCGAGGATTGGTCAAAAAATATTTTTAGGTAGGTAAATATTCTTTTTTTTTATTCTAATTTTTTTTTATATTTTTTTTTTTAATATTTTCTTTTAATTTTAATTTAATTAAAATTTTTTTCAATGTTTTTGTCCCAAAAAATTTTTTTCAAAATGGGGGGGGGGGGGGCAAAATAAAAAAAAGTTTTGAAATACTTTTTCATACAAAATGACAAAATTTTAACAAATTTGGGCCCTTAATAAATATTTTAGTAGTTTTTGAGGAATTTAAATTGAGATTTGATGATTTAAAATTGATCTCAGAGTATTTCAAGTTAAAAATTTAAACAAAAAAATTTCATAAAAATAACTGTCAAAAAAATTTGCAAATTAATTTTTTTGAAAAAATTTTTAGAGAAGAAAATTCATGTTAAATTCGTTTTTCAATAAAAAATTCTTAAAAATTGAAAATTTTTTAAAAAATTTTGAAAATTCTTTGAAAAAATATGGAAAAAGGCCAAAAAATAGTTATTTTGATGACATTTTCAACTTTTTTTTATTTTGCCCCATTGGATTTTCGGCTTTTGAAAATGGGGCATGGGACAAAAACAGAAAAAAATTTGGATCGGATTAAATTAAAAAAAATGTATTAAGGAAATTTAGAAAATATTATTTTTCGAAAAATATTTATAATTATAAATTTTTTGGATTATTTATTTTCAATCCATTTCTTCTAAAGGAAAAAAAATAATTTTTTGAAATAAAAAAAAAATTATCGAATTTAAAAAAAAAAATTTTGGGATGAAAAAAATATCAAAATATTATTTATTTTGTAATTTAATAAAATTTGTAATTTTTTTCTTTCGTCTTTTGAACTCCAAATGAATTATCATCTATAAAATTTTCTGTTAAAAGACCTTTAGATTTTCCGAATGACGAAGAATCATTGAAACAAAGTAAGAAATTTTTTAGTAATCATCAAAAAAATTCATAAAACATCACTTGAGTGAAGATTCCAAACCACAATGACTCAAAAAACTAACAAAAAGTGCAACTTAATATTCATCGACAATAAGTACCCTCGACGACAATCACCCATTCAACGCACTGTTTCATAACAATAAAATCGCTATCTAATTATTTATTCACCAAACAACACATTTCAATAACATAACAGTGCAATAAACTTTTTCGCGATGACTTTTTGCGCTCAAAATTTAGTTTCACACTGAATTGTTTGCACACCTCGCGCAGAGATATGCTTGAAAGCCCGAAAAAAGCGAGAGAAATAAATTTGCATTTTTCGTCCATTCTCCTTTCATTTCACGTTGCTTCGTTATGCTCGCGATTAAAATGTATTTATTTGTATTTATCTCTCATCATGTGTTAAAGAAAAAAAAGTTGCACAAATGTACATCATCATCATATCGCAAAAAAAAAGTAACTGGATTGATACAGTTTCATTTAATTGCAAATAATTGTAAATACATCAGATTGAAGGATTTTTGTTAAAAAAATAAATCTTTTTGCACGATTCTAGCATTTAGTCCAGTAGTTCAGATGTAGGAGATACAGTTAGATTTTTAGCATGAGGTGAACTAGAAATATTCGTGAAATGTCAAAAAACAAGAATTTATTGGTGACAGGCAACGGACAACGGTCTTCTTCTAGGTTTCACAGCGCAAATGGACGAGAAATGCACTAAAAACGCATGCCGGATATTGTTGAATAATAAGTTGCATTGTCTTTGTGTAACAATCTATATTTGCTGCTTAGTGTTATCTAAAATCAATATTTCCACATCAATGGCTTTGTTGCTTTACTTTGTATGCAAAACTTGTAAAAACGATGTTTGTTTAGCATACAATGCGCATAAAAAGTGATAACGGTGATCGATGTTCCTAACTACCAGTGAGGTGAGGAAGTTTGATGGAGTTTTGTTGTTTCATTTGACGTTTTTTTATGTTTTAATGACACCTTCTGTTTTTTCAGATAAGATGGTAAGACATGAGAACTACTGCAAGCATTCGAAATGGACTGGTATCATGAAACTTTTTGATGAATTGAGGTTTTTCAAATTAAATTACTTTAGATTTTGGGATATACTTGTGAATATTGAAAAGTCTTAATAAGCTTCTATTAATCGATTTGTCGATCTTTAGAAGAAAAGTATCTTCAGATCGAATTGTGTCAGCAAAAATCAACAAAAAAGTCGAAAATATTCAAAAATACCGAAAATAGCCTAAAACAAAACTATATTTTTTAATCAACTATATTTTTCTATATTTTTTTATTAAGGCGAATAAATTTCATATATCCATTTTTTGACGCCCCCTCCGATTTTGACGAAAATTAAATTAAAAATTTAAATATTTTTGACATTTTTTGGAATTTTTTAATTGAAAAATTATTGTTTACGATAAAATCATACAAAAAACAAAAGAAATTAGCTTTTAAAAGACGTTTTCTATTGAAATGTAGAAGAAAAATATTTTTAAGTCACGTGACCAAAATAATTTTTTTTTTTAAATTTTCTTCTGGGAGATTTTGTTTGATTTTTCTCCACTTTTGAGTTCAAATTTGAAAATAAATAAAAGTTAAATTAAATAAATTTTAAGAATCAACGTTTAACGTCTAAAAATGTTAAAAAATTACAAACAAAAAATTCAAAAATATTTATTTTTTTTTTCCCCCCCCCCTCGAGAAAATCCTCATGGGACAAAAAATGAAAATATTAAATTTATTCGCCTAAGGAATTCTATATTTCGATGCCTTTGACTTAAAAAGTCAGACATGGAAAAAGTTTATTTTTTCCCGGGAACCAAACTCACTTTCCAAAATTATATTTACCCCAAGATAATGAAAAAAATCTTAAATTAAGTCAATTTTATACATTTTTTAATTAATTCTCGAATTTAAATTCTAAAATTCTTTTCTCTTAAAAATTCAATATTTCTTTATTATTTTTTGAAAATTTCCCGGGAACGAGGTTCGCAGGTTCCCGCACTTCTTCCAGGATCGTAAAAAGTTATTCAAAATAATTTTAGAAATTTTACTAAAGTTTTCTACAAAAAAAATTATTTCAAGTAAAATTAATCTTAAAAACTTTTCCATATTTGGTCCAAAAGGTCATTAAAGTCACTTTGAAAGTGAAACCACTTCTTAATCAAATTCCGACCATTAATTAATTTTAATCACCGTCCAAGCATTTTTTTCTAGTTCTCACTTTTGCTTAAAGTGCCCATTAAAAGAATTCCTCAGAAATAAAATTAGCAAATTGAATACAATAGATTTTTTTTTCGCTCAAAACGAAAAGTAAATTAACTGAAACAATGAAAAACGCGTCTAAGATTTGTCTTAAAAATACAAAAATAACAATTTCACTTTTATTTAATTGCTGTGCAAAGCCCTCAGTCGAACGCGCGCCGCGCACAGAAATATAAAAACAATGACTTTCCTTCCTTCACCATTTTTCCAGCTGATTATCGTTCGCACATTCAATTGATCTCAATTTTATGCAGTTTTGTGTCTGCTTTGGGCTAAGAGTTTGTCAACCTTTTGTTCGCTTTTTATGCCTTTTAAGGTTGTTTGGAATGTGGAATGAAGGGAACGGAAATAAATTTTTACTCTTTGATAAAAACGAGAGTTTAGGTTGTTTTTTACGCTTGAATTGCCGAACATAATTGGACAAAAATGAATTATTTTGTGAAGAAAAATATTTTCTAATTTCACACATTTTTTTTTATAGAGATTAAAGTAAATTTTGATAAATATTTAGCAAAATTTCTTGTCAATATCGAAGCGTGGGTGACATCAGGTGAAATTTTCTGACTTTTTTTAAACAATACACGTGACATAATATGCAAATATTTCCGCAATGCAAAGGCGTCGCGCAACTTTAGTCAGAACTAACGAGACATTTTTATCAAAAAAATCATCAAAGCGTGATTTTGATGAATTAATATTCGCAAAATCTTCCATATGTGCACTTTCCATTTTATTTATTTTTTCTATAAATAAATAAATGTTTATCTAATGTATTATACCATCAAATAAAATTTCAATATATGCAAATAAAATCAGTCACAAAGTTGATTTTTTTCTACTTTTAACACTCTTATAGAAAAGAAATGAAAGAAAAAATGGGCAAAAATGAGTCATTTTTTGTTGTTGTATGACAATCAAGCAAGGCAAGCACAGCAAGCGTCTGTATTTCTCAATATGGAATTCCCCGTACGATTTTATTTTGTTATTTAATTTATTTTTGTTTAACAAAGTGTGAGTTTAAAATTGTAACGAAATAGGATGTGAAAATGAAAGTTTTTATTTTTTTTTTGTTGTTGTGTGTGCGAATGACGTGGAGTGTCTTTTGGATTATTATTATTATTTTTTGTGCGGTTGTGTGTGCAATGAATAGTCAAGTAAATAATGAAAGAGACGCAAATGGAATGACGGTGAGTTAATCGTTCAAGTTTTTTTTATATCAGAGGTGGAATCGAACAAAAAATATAAAGAAAGAGAATTTATAAGGGAATGTAGGAGTAAAAAATTATTTTGATGGACTTTTTCTTTAAAAAGGGAGTTGAAACATTTTTTAAAAAATTGAATAAAAAGAATTGCCAAAGCGCATTATGATTTTTTTAATTAAACAATTTAATAAATTCTCGGGCGAAAAGGATAAATCGCACAACTGCAGTTTTTAACAAACTGAGAAAAAACGATTTAAAGTTTTTTACGGTTTTTGAGCTGTTAAAATTTATTTATAAACTATTTCTTCATTTTCAAGCGCACAAAAGTAAATAATTGGCCAATAAAAACAATTTTTGTGCAGAAAAATTTCTTATCTAATCTCTAAGGGGTAGTTTTGGGAAATTTTTTTTTGAAAAAAAGGATAAATCGCACAATTGCACAAAATTTCATATAAAAATGAGATTTTTTAAGTCTTCCAATTTCAAGATTTTTCTAAATTTTTAGGTTCAAATTTACTTTTTATGCAATAACAGAGCAAAAACAACACAAAAACTTAAACAAAAAATGATTTGGAAAAATTTTGAAATTTGACTTGTTAGCTTGACTTTTTGAATTGTATGCATTTGTGCGATTTAACCTTTTCGCCCGGGAATTATTTTAAAATAAATTTAGTAATAATTTTAATTTTTTTAAATTAAAAAAAAGCTCATTTTTTAAAAACGAAATTTTTTTCTTCGCTTTGTGTTATTAAAAAAAGATTTAAAAAAATGCATTAAAAATGAAGCGAGACAGAAGAAATAAATTAAAGTTTAACGCTTGATGATCAATTCGATGAACTTTATGAACTTCACATAAAAAAAATTGTTCTTTAAATTTGTATTAAATCCTTTGAAAGAATATTTCAAAAAGATTTTGTTTTTTAAAAAAATCAAAATTTAATAATTTATTTAAATAATTTAATAAAATTAATTTATTGAACAATTTTATTCAAAAAAAAAAAAAAAAAAAAAAAAATGATTAAAATTGTTATTTAACTATTTTGAAAAAATTAATTAATTTTTTTATTTGATTATTAAAATTTGTCCAATTTATTCAACAAACAGATTTTATTATTTAGCAAATTTTAGAAATTTAGGATTTTTTTTGTTATTTAACATTTTAATAATTTTTCAAAAAAAAAAAGTATTTTAAACTGGATTTTCTTTTGAAAATTTGTTTAAAACATTTTTTTGTTTGATTTTTCAACTTTAATTAAATGATTATTTAAAAATAAAAAAAATTGTTAATTAACAATTGCAGGAAAATTTTTATTTTTTCATCAGAGTTTCAGTTTGTATTTTATTTTTTTTTAATTTTTCATGAAAATTTATTTTTATTTTCATTGCAAATTTTGATCACCAACTAAAATTAAATAAAATTTTTTTCAGCCTAGATCTCAAATTGAAAAGAACAGTTTCCTTCTCAAAAATATAAATCAACTCATTATCATCACTTGTCAACATTTATCAAAAAATCGCATTTGGCTTTAATTACACGTTCTGGTTTTTCCAATAACTAACGGCACTGAATACAAAAATGTTAACATAACCCAACAATGTTGTAATATTCACTGACGTTTTTCGAATGCGTTACTCATAATTTTTTTACGTGTTCACCGGACATAATACCGTTTTTTGTAAACTAAAGTCTTTCAACGAAAATATTTACTCAACACACTTTTGACACAAATAAAAAAAACGTCAAAAATTGACCAGAAAAATTTTAACATAAAAAATTTGCAAAAATTTCTTCCAACAATGAGTTCATCATCCACACAACAATCGCCGTTCAACAATCCAATAATTAGTTCAACTTCACATATTCATGCTCTACGTCATTGAATCGCATGTAGATATGTAGAATTCACCCGCAGATACAGCACATTAACCGCATTATTTCAACACATTTAGAGAGGTTTGCACACATAAGTACAACTTTAGCGCAACACAAAAAAAAAAGAAAATAAAAATCAAGCAACAAGTTTTTCCGTACGAACAACGAGAAATGCCGTTGTAATACTTACCACACGGTATTGATAAGAGCAGCAGTAGCACCAGTTGTGCCATAAATAATCCTAATGTGTGTTTTATTTTTCGTTGCATGTTGCTTTTCATTTATTTTGTGTTTTTTTTTTCACTGTGTTTATTTATTTATAAAATTCTGAATTTTTTTTTCACTTTTTCGTGTCATAGATTTTCGTGTGTCAAATTTTTAGCACTGAATTTTCGCCAAATTCGTTAATTCGATCAATTTTACGTTCATTTTTAGAGCATTATTTGCTTTTCACTCGGAATTCGCGCGCACTTGTTATGTTCCGGACTACTTATGATTGGTACGTGTCTCTGAATATTCGTCTATCTGAAAATAAAAACAAGAAAAAATAAATAAAACAAATAACGTAAAGCAGTAATTTAGCAAACAAGAAAGAAAAGAAAAGAAAAATTCACATGAGCAATATTTTTTTTTGTACAAAGTGAGAAAAAGAAACACCATGTAATAATTATGTGTCTGAAAAAAAAAGAATTTGTCGATTTGTTTCTTACAATGTAACGTTGTTGTTGCCACTAACGAGACAATATTATGATTTTTCGAAGAGATAATAACACCTCGTCAGTCTTGAGCCAATTCCCACCAAGAATTTCTCGTGCATCCGAAAAAAAGTGATATCAAGCAAGAATAAATAGACCGGCAAACAAATCACACAAGACACATAAAAAAAAGTTAATTTCGGACCGTTAAATTAATTATTTCTGTCCGAGTCTCCAATTATTCATACGCATTAAATTTTTCGGCTCATCATCGTGAAAAATTGCTTAAAAAACGAAATTAAAAGTCACGGTCAAGTTCGTTATGAGCTCGTAACCTGTTTTCTTTGGATGCGTTAATTTTTTTTTTAAAACAGTAAAGAACGAAAAGAAGAATAATCGAGAATTCCGAGGGAAAGAGATTTAGTGTCAAGGTCAGTAATGAGATGAGAACATGCAACGCTGCCGGGACTTGAAAATTACTTTAAGGTAAAGTGTTTGCTTTGATGGAAATGTGGTTTTTCTAGTAAATTAGTGAGAAGAATGTTGTTTTGAATAATGAGGCAGACAATGGTGGATGAAAGAGCAAGACGTTGATCTGGGTTAGTTGGACAAGAGTGATGGGTTTTTGGTGATTAGAAATGTTTTTGATTTTTTTTTGTTGTTTAGTAAAATATTTCGTTTAAATTTATATTTTTTTTCAAAAAAAATCTTTAATCGGTTGAAGTATTAAATAAAAAAAAGTATTTTATGAAACCAGTTCTATAAGTCTAAAAACAACTTCTTTGGTTATTTAATTTAGAATTCAGAAAAAAAATAAGTCGATTAAAAAAGTATTAAAATAGTTTTAAATCAGACGAGAATATTTTTTAAAAAAATAAAATAAAACTTATAAAAAAAATAAACTTCAATCAACTCTGGATGAACATTGTGATGTCAACATTTTTTTCATAAGAAATTGTAAAGAAATGCCTGAGATGCATCTTAATTTTTTTTGTCCAAACAGGATTTTATTTACCTAAAATATCCTTCATTTCTTAAAATTTTATAAGATGATAAAACTGTTTTTCAATTTATTACCAAATTTATTAAAAATGATTTTTCGTACGAAATTTTAAACTAGGTCGTTAATTTTTATTTTTTTTTTATAAGCCAAACATTTATGTGCTCGAAATTTATTTTTTTTATTCCGAATTATAATTCTTTTAACAAATACATACAAATAATAAAGATTTCAGATAAATTATATTTTATTTTTTTTAATATTATAGAACGCTCACAATTTTTTTTTTTAATTTTTTGTCCCAAAAACTTTTTTTCAAGTATTTTTTTGGCAAAAAGAATAAAAAAAAATTGAAATACCTACGAAAATTCGTAAAAATTAAAAATTTTTTAAAAATATGAAAAGAGCAAAAACGTTTAATTTTGATGATATTTTCAACTTTTTTTTTTACTTTGCCCCATCGAATTTTCGACTTTTCAAATGGGGCATGGGACAAAAAGTTAAAAAAAAAAATTCATTTTAATTGAATGATTTTAAAATTTCTAATGAAAAAATATTAAAAATTTTAAGAAATTTTCCAATTTCTAACATGATTTTCAAAATTTTGTCAAAAATTCAAGATTAAAAATATTTTTAGCGTCAAAGCTTAAAATTAAAAAAAAAGAAAAAATATTTTATTTATTCAATAGAAAAATCAGATAAAAAATTTTTAGATTTAAAAAAATTTAATTCAATTAATTTTAAAAAAATAAAATTGAATTTCATTCAAAATAAAAATTAATTCAAAAATTCGGCCTGTTTTTTAACTCTTTGTGTAAAATTTAATCGACCTCTTTGAAACTCTTTGGTCATCGCCATGAAAGTAAATATCTCCTTCATCATAATTAAAAAGTTACATATTTCAAACTTCCTTTTGTTACAAAGTCTATTGATCCCTTCCTCCTCTTTTGTTAATAATTAACAAGATCTTATTAAAAACTTCACTTTTTCATTATTTTCCTTCTTTCTTTGTTGTTTCATAAGTATTTCCTTAACAATAGATCGACAGCACTCGTTCAATCTATTTAAATTCCTTCTCGTTTTTTTTTCTTCGTCTCTTTTATAATATTTATTATTAAAGATATTTATGAACATTCCATTCGTCGTCATATGTATATCATAATTTCTTCAACTAGGTAGGCTCGACACGACATTCATGACTCAGCCACTCCCTGACGCTGTTTTACAATTTTTTTTTACACAATCTTTCGCAAAATCTTCCGTCATCTTCGTCGTTAGTCATTTTCTTAGTGAAATTTTTGGTTATTTTTCTGTCCATCCTATGAATTGTTGTTCTTTGTTGCTACCCTAACTCCGAAAAAAACTAACACACAAACACATTTATGTAAAAATGCATCATAAACACGTCATATGTGGGCCGAGTAATTCATCATCGTGCATCTTTTTTTTATGTTGTTGTTTAAATTCATTTCGTGTTACGATGCACGTCTGGGCTCGTTTTTAAAAATCTTTGTAACATTACAAAAAACATCACACGTCTCTTTCGTGTGTGTGTGTATATATGTGAATTTCACCATCGAACATACGCATGATGGTTCTGACTCTGATTCCACGTACGTTTCGTATGATTGTGTGTGATTAAAAGCGAGAAGAAGAAACCTGTTAAAAATACAATACTCGACTAAAAAAGTTGAGGAACCTCAATAAAAAAAAATAATTGAAAAAAATAAAAAATTTATTTTTATTGATTTTTTTTTTTATTTTAACATTTTTAATATTTTTTAAGCTCGTTATTTATCAAAAGTTATTGAAATAGTTTTGTAATTTATTTTATTAAATTTGTATATTTTTTTTATTTATTTTTTTTAAATTTATTTTAATTGTTTTGTAGTTTTTTTTAAATATTATTTTAATATAAGATAAAATAATTTTTCTTCGAAGTTGTAGATAATCTTATTATAGTTTTGTTTAACAATTTAATATATTTTTTATAGGCCAAAATATTTTAAAAGTTTTTAAAATTCAATTTTTTATTAAAATGAGTTAAGAAATTTAAATTCCAACTAATTTGTAATTTATTTAAAAAATATATTTTAAAAAATTTAAAAATAGGAAAAAAAATTGTATATTTTTTTACTAAATTAGTGATCAATTATTTTTTTATTAATTTTAAATAATTTTTCTATTATTGTTTTTTTTTATTTATGTATTTTTTTAAAATTATTTTCAAACGAAATTTGTAGGAAAAAAATTATTTAAATTAATTTTTATTTATTTTTTTTTTAAATAATTTTAATTAATTTTTATTTTTTTTTTAATAATTTAAATTATTTTTTTTTCATTATTTTTAAAGTATATTTTCACACAATTTACTTTTTTTATCTAACAAAATTCTTCTCCAAATTTTTTTTAACTGGGCAATATGTTGGACATGTTAAAAAATTATTTTTGGACGTCGACGATGAAGAAGAAGAAAACGAAACGTCGAGAGAAAGAGGAACATTGAGTAAATTTACGAAAAAAAATGTAAGTAAGGTTAAGTAAGAGTAAGTAATGAAAGAAATCAAGAAAAAAATCATACTGACCTATATCTGATTAATGAAATATTTGGGTGAAATTGTTGTTGTTGTTGTTGCTGTTACGCTGATTAATTGTACTGGTTTCGCGTACAAATGTGCGACATTCATATCTCTTTCACTTGACCTTTAAATGTTACTTCAGTGCATGAAAGGTGCATTAACCCTTTTTTGTATACTGACTCCGACTGTTAGGGACTTTCTTACATAGTGACCCAATTTAATGTTATTTTTGGGAAAATCACTTAAAAATCAGCAATTGATGTGTTTGTGTCCCAATTTTTATTTTTTATCGTATTTCATGCTAATAATATTTTTTTTATTAAATATTTTTTTCTTGATCAACGTTCACTTCATGTGCAAGCAACTTCTTTTCACTTGGTATTCAATTGCTTCTTACGTACGTGTCACACACATGTGTGTCGATAATATTTATTTTTATCCGTATCTCTCTCTATAATTCTTTTTTTTATTAATCACATATCGCTTCTATTATTATTTTTCTTTTTTTTTGTAGGTAATTCCACCTTGCGTTTGTGATGCGAACACGGAACCGATCCGATCGCGACCGCAGCTGAACATGGACTGAATTAAAGTTGAATGAAACTTCACAACGAGAAAAAGAAAGTTTTTCATGCAAGGTAGTGCTTTTCAAGTACACGACGAATGAATAATGGGACGTTCATTTTATCGAGCAACGACGAGTGTGGTACCGATGATAGCAAAATAAATGTTTGTGTGAAGAAATAGAGAGAATTTCAACGAAGACGATCAAAAGAGAGAGAATTTTAAATTCCTACTTGTTCAACGTGAATGGTCTGGTATGTTAATGCATAATTTTTTATCGCAGTTTGTTTATATTTTTACTGTTTTTTTATGATTTTTTTTCAAGAGAGACGCCAAAATTTCACATCTCTGGACAGTAGTCAATATTCATTGAAGACGAGCAGTTTGTGGTACGGAATAAACGGATAGATATGATAAAGTTTCTTCTTCGGACGTACAATGCATTGAAGAAAATTGAACAAGAAGAAGACGACGTTAAAGCAGGTGGAATGCAATATTGCGTATTATCGCGATGTGTGACATAAATTCGTCTTGCATGCCTTTTTCGGACAGGTTTTTGTCTTTATTGGCGTTGAAGTCTTTTGTAAGTGTTTGCAAAATGAGAGAATTTTTATGTAGGTAAGGAGCGGATTTTTGCTGAAAAAATTTAGTTTTTAATATTTTTTTTTTCATAGAATCAGTAAGAAGTTTTAAAAAATTTCTATTTAGAATACATTTTAAAATATTAATTTTAATATGAGAAAATTAAAAGATTAGGTATCAGAAATTTATAAATTGAAGAATTTTTTAGTGTGAAAATCGTTGCATAGTTAAAGGATTTCTACTATTCGGTATCTAGGTAAAATCCCTGCTTTTCTACTAAAATAAGTATAATTAATTATTTAAAAAAAAAAAATGAAAGATTTTATGAAATTTTAATTACTAAAAATCAAAAATTTTATTTTCTTTTTTTCATTTAATTTTTTAAGATTTTTTTAAAATAAAATTTTAAAAAATGTGAAAATTTATAAATTTTTTTAACAATTTTTTTTTTAAATTAGAAAATTAATGTACAAAACTGACAGAACTTTTAAGAAATTAGACTATTTTTTCATAAGTTTAAGAAATTGAAAAAAAAATTTATGGGTTAAATTGGCTCAATTTTTTAATTTTTAAAGCTTTTGGGGATTTTCGTTGTATTTAGTTGAAGAATTAAATCTAAAATAAAATTCAAAGGTTAACCTTTTCTATTTGTTATACTGACATTTTAATGCGGTTCCGACATATTATTTTTTATTAATGGCTCAATTTATAAATAAAATAACAACTCAATAAAATAAGTTAATTTATCGATATAATATGCATTTCATTTATTTTACGGAAAAAACTCGACGATTACGAGCAAATTTTGAAACAAAAATTTAGACGACTGAAGATTTTTTTTTTTTGCAAGGCCGCTCCAAATTTTTTCGATCTTTTTGTTCCAAGAAATTTTTTTCAAAATGGGGGGAGGGAGGTAAAAAAATAAAAAAAAAAATTGCAATACATTTTCATACAAAACGACAAAATTCAAACAATTTTTGATCATTGTTGATATATATTGTAGTTGTTTTTATGGTATCTCTATTGAGATTTGATAACTTAAAATTGATATAAGAGTAAAAATTTAAACAAAAAAAAATTTCAAAAAGTTTTGAAAAACATTTTTTTTTTAAATTTTTAGAGAAGAAAATTCATATTGAATTTCTTTTTCAATACAAAAATTCTTAAAAATATTTTTTTTTTAATTTTAAAAATTTCTTGAAAAATTATGAAAAAAGACAAAAAAACGGTCAATTTTGATGATATTTGTAACTTTTTTTTTGAAATGGTCAAGAAGTTCAAAAAAAAATTAAAGCGGCCTAAAAATAATAAAACAAAATTTATCCAATTTCGTCAAAAAAATTTATTCAATAAATAATAAATTAATGAAAAAAGACATTCGTGTACAAGTCAAGCCAATTTAGAACCAAATTCAAATCAATATGGTCCGGGATGTGGACCTGGGAAAGGTCCCCTAAGAGGTCCATGTGGAAGCATTGCCGGTCCAACGGGATGTCCTGGTCCAAAAACTTGTTCGTCTTGATTGATGACAACCGTTTGCTGTTGTCCCTGTCCAAATGGTCCATAACCTCCGTAACCTCCTTGTTGCGGGTAAAATTGAGGAACTGGTTGATAGTAAGGAATGGGCACGGGATACGGTTGCAGATGTTTATGGAGGAAAGTTGGACTCCCGTAAGCAGCAACTACGAGGCACGCGACGAATGTAAGGAAAAATAATTTCATGATGGAGAATTTAATTTTCGCGAAATTATTTAATTGAAGAGAGTTAGAATAGAACTGATGAATTTAGCAAGTGAAGCTCCCGTATTTATATGAAAACTTCAATGTGATCCTTACTTCCTTCCTAATTTTGCTTATTATTACGATTAATTTTGCATCCGTAAATATTTGTCGCTCATCTAATGAATAAAATAGCACCTCCATAAAATTAGTTAATTTATCGATAGTTGATGCGTTTCGTGTCAATATTGCACCGCTACGTGTGGGAAGTTGCATTTAAATTATTATTTATAATTACTACTAAGTAGCAAGTGTAATTCCAGTCTAGACAAAGAAATGTAAGTATTTACCCGCATTTAAAAGCCTTGTTTTGTATTTTTTGCTATTTTTATTTAAATTAAACAAAGTTTCTCGATGTTCTTATATTGTTCTAATTAATTAGGTACTTTCCAATAAAATTAAAACAAATTAATTTTGTGAGAAAAAAGTTGAATTATTTTTTTTTTATTTACTTTTAAACAATTTTACGTAAAAATTATTTTTATTTAACTTTGGAATTATTTGTGAAAAAATAGATTTTTCGAATTTTTGTAAAAAATATTTTAAAGAATCCGACTTTTTTTAAATTTATCGAATTGTAGTCGAAATGTCCTCAAAAAAAAAAAAAAATTCTAAAAAAAATAAAAAAAAAATTGTTAAAAGAAAGAAAAAAAAAAATAAAAAAATGTTTAATTATTTTTAAATTGATGATTAAAAATTAAAAAAAAAACTTTACTACAAAAATGTTAATTTTCCTCATTTTTCAAAAAAAAAAAAAATTTTAAAGACAAGTAATAACCGAAGCTTTTCATGATACAATATCGCATTTTTTAAAAATTATTAAATTAATTACTAAATATAAAATTAATTTTAAAAATTACTAAATAAAATTATATTAACTTTAAATCAATGAAAAATTGAGCATTAAAAATTTTAAAATATAAAGTCATCTAATGATTTTCTTCTCTCAAAACTTTTAAAATATTTTATTCAATTATTTATTTTATTGTATTAAATTGTTAGATTATTTCTATTGATTTTCTTTCGTTGTTTAGAATGATCTAGAAAACTCTTTAAAGTCAAGTGAATAATTAACAAAACATTAAATTAATTTACAGGCTAAAAACTCAATTTTAAATAAAAATTTACTGATTAAAATTTTTTTGTTAAAAGAAAAAAAAATTATCTTCGCCAATAACTGTATTTTGTCGATGCCACTGGCCAATAGTCGTCGTAATAGCGTTTAAAGAGAAGGGGATCACTTCCTAAAAAATTAATTAAAATTTATTTTCAAATTTGAAAAATCAAAAAAGTTGAAAATACTTACTAATATACGGGGGACAGTACAATTTAAACAACCAATAGGTAAGATCGTTATCTTCTTGCACTAAAGTTGGTGGCTTATTCCACTTTTCCTCTTTTGACCATCCATCTTTCTTGTCATTATCCTCGATTTTGTGCCACAAATCCTTCTCTTTCGACCATTTTTTCCACTTTTCCTCCTCATTCATCTTCTTCCATCTCTCGTACTCCTCAATTTTCTTCCATTTTTCCCATTCTTCAAAACTGGGGAACCGATTATTGTCCTTTTCAAATTGTGGTTTTTTATTATTATGCTGATTGTTGTACCGATCTTCGTCATCATCACTGATATTTTTGTCATCAGACTTTCTATCAGAGCTCTGACTTCCCGGGCGAGGTGGTCGAACGGTGATTGCTGGCAATTGTTGCTTAAAAGTGGTTGCTGAAATCGTCGTCGTTGGCAAATAATGACGACTTGTGGTGCTGACATGCCTTTCGTCGTCCTCAACTGGTGCTCCAAAGGTAAGTGTTGCCAAAAATGGCACCAATAATAAAAGAACTTTTAACATTTTTCTAGTTTTTAGAATTTTTTTATGAGATCATGTTCTTTTGAAACCAAGAATCAAAGTGCAAATGAGACATTGTGACGCGTATGCGGACGTTTAAATATAAAAATTGGTGTTCTAATTAACATTTGATGAGTTAAATGCGCATCGGAGCATGTAAAATGTATATGATTTTAATCTGAGATGAATTAATTTGGACAAAAATGCGTCTTTAAAATTAAAAGAAACTTAAAAGCGGATTTTGAAGAAGAATATTCTTAAATAGAGACACAAAAATTCTTCATAAAACGATTAATTTGTGATTTTATCGCGAATAATTACACAAAATTCATCAAAAATTCATGACTGGTAGTACAAAAAGAACAATTGACAACCAATGAGGATGACTATAACTCATAGAACAGGAAGTAGAATTTTTGTAGTTACAACACTAAATATTTCTTTGTCTACATAGGTAAGAATTTTGTTTAATTTTTTATGTTTTTACGTTTTTCAGCATAAAATTAAATCATGATTACAAAACTTGCATAAAATTGCTCCAGATTAGGTGGCACGTGACATGAAAAATTTTGTTCATCCACTATTTTAGCGGAACCTAAATCATTTAGCAAGATCCAAAAGTCTCCTCTTGCAGCTGGAAACAAATCTGGAGACAAACTCAACAATCGACTTGAAAGAAACGCTGAGCTTAGCGTCAGAAAATAAGGGTTTCCATGAAATTCCCCCTGAAATCTTCAATCTGGGTACTATAGGATCATAAATAATTACCTAAACCGTATCGACGAGGAAAAAGAGTAAAATAGCGATCTGCAGGGCAAAATATTTAATTTATTTATTCTTAAATTGATCTAAACTAAAATATTGAATACGTAATTGAATATTTTATTAAAAAAAAGTTCTTATGAAAGTTTAAGTTTAAATAGGTTTTACCAAGCCCTTCCAAGAAAAGTAATCGTATAAAACGTGTGAAGTATCGATAAAATGAATCATTCTACTACGAACTTTATTAAAATCTAATCGTCTAATCTAACTTCAATAGTAAGAGATAATAGGGGAGTTCTTGTGGTTTTTCCGATATTTATGCATTTATTTCAATTGAATTAATAAGAAAATAGCAAACTTTACTGTTTTTTGATTACGTATGTAAAATATAGCTAACTTTTTGCATATAAATGCAATTATTTTCAAGTGAATTTCAGTTGTACTTGAACTCCGACAAAACTCACAACATGAAATTATTTTCCTTGACGATTGCAGCAGCGCTCCTGATTGTTGCTTCAGCAATTCCAACGTTGCATAAGCACAAATTTTATCACAAAGAAGTAGTGCTGCCTGGATTACATATTCAGAAAACTTATTCGAGAGGTCCTGGCTATGGGATTCACGGAAGTCAAGGAAGCTACGGAGGTGGCTCAGGCTTTGCCCATGGAGGGGGTTATGGCTATAATTATGGGTACGGCGGCGCACAAAATGGCGGCAGACAACAACAAACTGTGATAATTAAGGATCAGTCAGGATTTAATGGACACCATCAAGGTGGTTACAGTCATGGAGCTGGTTTTAACTCTGGAAGTGGATTTTCTCAAGGTCATAGCCACGGAGGAGGATTTTCTCAAGAAGGAATTCAGTCTGGAGGAGGATTTTCTCATGGAGGTAATAACCATCAACAACAACAACAAACAGTTGTCATTCAGAAAGATCATGGAACTCAAACAATTGGAACTGGTCAAGGTCAATTTCAAGGTCATGGACACAGTTCTGGAGGTCAACAACAGCAACAACAAACGGTAGTTATTCAAAATGACAATGCCCATAAAAATAACTTTGGAGGAAAAGGAGGCGGTCATGGATCAAGTAACGGACAAAATTCGGGCTATCAAAGCTCTTATAACACTGGATTTGCAACCGGATATGCTTCTGGTCAACAATCTGGGTACAGTAATCATTAAAATAAAGTAGTTTTAGCACTAAATTCTACATGTAAATAAAAAGATCTTTGGACGGAATCGCAACTTACCTCGTTTAAATCCTTTTAATAAGAAGCCTAATGACTAAAAAAAGATGTTTTCATAAATTTTCTTGAGAAATGATTTATTTATGTTTATAAAAGTATGAATTTTATTAACTCTGTTTAGGCGAATAAATTAAATATATCCATTTTTTGTCGAACCCTCGATTTTGTCGAAAAAATTCAGAGGCAAAAGTAAAAATTAAATATAAATTAAAAATATTTTTGACATTTTTTGAAATTCAAAAAACAGAAGAAACTTGCTTTAAAAAGACATGTACTATCGAAATGTAGAAGAAAATTTTATTTTGAGTTACGTGACCAAAATAATTTTTTTTTTCAAAAATTTTTATTTTAGGAGATTTTATTTGATTTTTGTTCATTTTTAAGCTCAAATTTGAAAATAATATTAACCAAAATTTAATAAATCCTCATGGGAAAATAATGAAAATATTAAATTTATTCGCCTTATTAAATAAATAAACCCTTCCAAGAAAATTCAGTGTGTAAAACGTGCGAAGTATCGATAAAATGAATCATTCTACTATGCGATTTGTATTGAAATCTAATCGTTTAATCTAACGTTTTTAATTAATCAGAGAATCTCAGGGGAGTTTTAGTGGTATTTCCGATATTTATCACATTTATCATACATTTCAATTGAATCTTGAAGAAAATAACAAACTTTACCGTTTTTTGATTACGTATGTAAATTGTAGCTAACTTTTTGCATATAAATGCAAATATTGTCAAGTGACTCTCAGTTTTATTTGAGCTTCGACAAAACTCACAACATGAAATTGTTTTTCTTGACAATTGTAGCAGCTCTTCTTGTTGCTGCTTCGGCATCTCCATTATTCTTTAAGGATAAGTTTTATCACAAGGAAGTGTCACTACCTTTTTTGAATGTTCGGAGAACTATTTCGACTGGAAACGGTCCTGTCTTTGTCGGTCAAGAAGGCTACGGCAAAGGCTTTGTCCAGGGAGGTGGTTATGGTTATAATTATGGCTACGGCGGCGCACAAAATGGCGGTGGACAACAACAACAACAAACTGTGATAATTCAAAAGGATGAGTCAAGTCATCATCATGGTGGTTACAATCACGGAGCTGGTTTTAACTCTCAAGGATTTTCTCAAGGTCATGGAGGAGGATTTTCTCATGGAGGTAATAACCAGCAACAACAACAACAACAAACAGTTGTCATTCAAAAAGATCATGGAAGTCAAGCAATTGGAACTGGTCAAGGTCAATTTCAAGGTCATGGACACGGTTCTGGAGGTCAACAACAGCAACAACAACAACAAACGGTAGTTGTTCAAAATGACAATTCCCATGGAAAAAACTTTGGCGGTCATGGATCAAATAACGGACAAAATTCAGGTTATCAAAGCTCTTATAGTACTGGATTTGCAACCGGATATGCTTCTGGTCAGCAATCTGGGTACAATAATAATTGAAAAAAAAAATTAGTATTTAATTCTACATGTAAATAAAAAGATCTTTGGACGGAATCGCAACTTACCTCGTTTAAATCCTTTTAATAAGAAGCCTGATGACTAAAAAATTTTTTTTTTAAGAAATGATTTATTTATGTTTATGAATTTAGTTATTTTTATTTAGTTAGTAAATAAGCTTTACCTCTCATTCTTTGAGAACTCAGAGAAAAGTTGACGCTTCATTAAGCAATAAAGAGCAGATTTTTCTTACAAGTCACGTAAGAATTTTTTCTGCCTGAAAAACATTCAAAAAAGAGATTTGGAGCAAAAAAAAACTGAAAAATTAATTTCATGAAAACAAAACAATTACAGGATTGAAGTTTCGGTTCAATCAAAACTAACTCTAAAAAGGGACAAGAAAGGGTTTAATTGAAACGACTTTTACGTCGATTTTCTTTGAATCCTGGAGGACCTGTCTTTGGTCGTCCATTATTATCTTGCATCATCATTCCTTGCGATCCTCGCATATTTCCGCCATTATTAGGGAAATTCATTCCCATGCCGCCTGGCGGTCCATTGCCACCCATCATTTGATTCGGATTATTAAACATATTCGGATTTTGCGAATTATTAAATTGCCCTTGATTCGGACCTCCTTGGAAAGAATTTCCTCCGTAATTATTCCCGCCAAAATTTCCACCGAAATTCATCGGACCTCCATTGTTCGGATTAAAATTCGGATTTTCCTGATTCATCCATTGTTGCTGCGGGAAATTCTGTCTTGGTGGTGGACTATTTTGCCGATTCCAGGAGTTATCCATGCCGCGTTGTTGATTCATCATCATCGGTGGTGGTCCGTCGTTACGAAATTGATTCGAATTTTGGAAGTTTCTGTTGTTGTACTGGTCTCTCTGATTAGGATTCATGCCAGAAAATTGTCCTTGTTGCGGCATTTGATTGAAATTCGACATTTGTTGAGGATTTCGTGACAAGCTGTTTCGTAAGTCAGACGAATCACGTGGGCCAAAGTTGTTGTTGCCGCCCATAAAGTCATTTTGGCGTCCTTGATCCATGTTTCGGGGTCCAAATCTGTCGTCATTTCTGAATCTGTCGTCATTTAGTGGTCCACGATCGAAACTGCGATCAAGATCAAGACTTTTTCTGCTGTGCGATGGTGAAGGAGATCGAATCCCGTCTCTGCCAAAGGGAAGTTCTTGTACAAATCGCGGCGGCGGAAGGTCTCTTTGTTCAAAACGATCCATTGACATGCGATCTCTCGAGGATCGACGGTCGTTATTGACACGATCCATCAGGAAATTCCTGTCAAATTCTTCCATTTCACGATTTCGATTCATAACCTGTTCGCGAGTCATTCCCATGTTGCGATCATCACCAAAATCACGTCCCGCCATCGAATTTCCTTGTCTTCGATCGAAATCTCTGTCATCCCGATGACGCGGAGTACTGGCATCAAAGTTTTGTAAACGTGTGACCCGTTTCAGATCTAACCTCAAAGCTTCTTCATCCAATCTTCGTAATTTTTCGGCAATTTGTGGTGATAGCGGTTCATCTGCTGGTCTACGAAGCTCTTCCAATCGTCCATAACGCATTCGTTCTTCTTGTTCCAAAGCCTCACGCAAACGAATTTCTTGATCGCGACGACAATCACGATTCAATTCTTGAACTTCTTGCTCAAAACGATCAAATTCGCGGTCAATGTCATATGGGCTGCTGTTGCTTGGCGCATTTAATCGACTCCGTAAGTCATCTTGATTTTGATGAAAGTACTGCGGAGGCTGTAAAAGCCTTCCTGGCTCCAAAATTTCCGGCGGATCAGGATTTCGCATAATTGGACGAGGTTCTAAACGCCCATCAAACACACTTTGTCGCACCCCGCGATCCATGTCGGGCTCAAATCTCGGTCTATCATCGCGCGGATCAAATCTTCCCGCTTCCTGCGAATCCCAAACTCTCGAATTGCTGCCATCGAGATGAAAATCGCCTCGCATACTCAAATTACGCGAAGCATTGTTGAAGGAATCATCAATATCCGGTTCTTGGGGCAACGTGTTAAACTCACAAATGGGGATTCCGTCAAAAGATGTCGGTCGATTGTCCATAAATCTCTCATTTGATCGCGAACGCAACCGATGCATGTCATTATCCACGCGTACTTCAATGCGAGAACTAGAGTTTCTTAAGACCTCACGTGAACCACGTCGACTAATATTGGGACTTCTACTTCTCGATGCCCGCCGTCTTCCATCTAAGACTTCGCGTGAACGTGCTCTGCGTGCCGAACTCGTTTGAGACACTTCTCTCAAACTTCTGGTTTGACTTCTCGTTTGTGAGTCTCGCTTATTTTTCGATATTCCTCCGTCCAATCGTTCTTTTCGGATTCCTCCATCGAGACGTTCCACTACTTTTGGTCGTTTATCTCGATCTTTTTCCGATTTTTCGCGTTCGGAATCTCTTTCACGCTTCTTTTCCTTCACAATTTGCTCCATTTCCTTAAGTTCCTCTTCGTGAGCCTTCTTGCTTGACAGAAAAACGTCCGTGAATCCACTTTTGTCCAAATCGACAACTTCTCGAATCGCCATTTGCACGTACGAGTCGGCTGGTAATGTAAATTCCATAACGAGTGCTAATTTATCCGTATCTGAAAAATGTATTCAAGCATAGAGAGCACAAGAAGATGTGCTGTTAGTGACCATCGATCGAAAATTTGGAAGTTTTAATGCAGAAAAAAGTTATTGGGTTATTTTTTTCGACATGAAAAAAGATTTTTTTTTTTTCGATTTTCTTGAAATATTTTTTAAAAAATCTCCCTATAACTGATTTTCTCGTGTATGTACCTTCGGGTTTAGGGCGATCGGACTTGTCCTTGTCTAAAAGGTTGTCGGACAATCTTTTGTATGGCTTGAATTCCCATTGCAAGTCTGTCGGAAAGACGAGAAGCTTGCGATACGTTCCGTGCAAGAAGTAATTTCTGAAGAAAATTTTGTTAGTTTTGCTAAAAAATCACAATGTGAGGTTTTTTCAAATTTATTTCAAACTTTTACTTCAAAAAAATCATTTGAACAGTCAAAAATTAAAAAAAAAAATAAATAATTAAAAATTTCTATGAGAATCTAAAATAACCGTTCTTTGGAATCTTCTAAGAATTTTTCAAGAATTTAATTTTGAATTATTTTTTTTTTATTTTTAAACTTCTCAAAAAATATTTTTCATGAAATTATTGAATATGTTTTTCAAACTTTTTAGACAGATTTTATTAACTTTTTTTCAAAATTAAGATTTTTAATAATTAAAAAAAAAAATTTTTCCATTAATTTTTTAGAAAAATAAAAAAAAATCTAATTTTTTTACAGTAAAATTTTCAATCAATTAATTTAATTTTTTTCACACAAGAATGTTAATAAAATATAAAAAGATTAAAAATAATCGAAATTTTTCTAAAAATTTTTTTTTAATTTCGAGAAATTTTTTATTAATTTTTTGAATTATTTTAAAAAGCTGACTTATACTAATTACTATTTTACTAATTAAAATTTTAACGTTTTTGTTCAATTTAGTTTTAAATTTAATTTTTTTTTATTTTATTTTATTTTTTGTTTTTTTAAAATAGGTTAAACGATCAAAAATTGTTTGAAATAAATTTGAAGCAACCAAACGTGTTAAACTTACGTATTTTGAACGATTTGATTGCCATTGATGCAATACTTGTCCGAAAGCCGTGTCTTATTCAGTCCATCCTTCGACAAAAAGTCCGTATACCAAATTCCCACGTCGTTATTTTTGGGAAAACTTACTTCGCTGCCCGGCAAGGGCAAGACTAGATCATGAATTGTGTATCGCTGCTCGTCAATATCCTCCTGCGTGACAAATTTAATGGCATCTTTGAAATTTGGCTTCTTTTTTGGGTCGCGGATAAATGGTGGCGACACTGCCGATCGCGACGTCAATCCAATGCTGAAATCTTCAAAAAATTCCGGCGCCAAAGGCTTAAGACTGTTCACGAGAACAATATCACCCACAAAAAGTTTCAATCCCTTGCGTTTGATACGCTGCGACGCGATAATGTTCCAAATGTAGCTCTGATAGGCGAAAATGTACGCAAGCCGGATGTTGAGAGGAACTTTTTCCAGTGCTTCAACCAAGTCGTCGGGGTTTCTTTCGAGTTGTTTTACCAATTTATACTCGAATTCTCTCTCGAGTGCCTCAGATCCTTCGAGAGTTTTGATGGGACTGCCATCGGACAAGGCCCATCGTTCCTTCATGTCACGCAACTCTGACGGATCGTCCTTTGTCGGCGTCATTATCAAGTTTATGGCTTCTTCAAAGTTTCGCGTTAGCAAAGCTTTACCTATTTGATACGCAGGAACGCCTGTCTTCTTCATAAATCGCTTAACCCCGAAGTAGTTGATGAACCCATTGCGTTCCAAGAATTTCAAACACTCTTCATACTCATTTACCTGTTCCTTGTTCTTGCTCGATAATCCTCTAAACACAATCCGATACCGATTTCCATCCAAATCCCCAATTTTCACCTCATCACTTCTAATTTCGAAGTTTCCTACCGAAAATTTATCCTGTTTTGTCAATTTTTGCAGTTTATTGACCGCCACCTTCGGCACCGAGATCCTCTGAGTACTCACAGCGCCAGCTTCCTTCAGTTGCGCGAATCCAAGATCCTTTTTATTGAGGTTCAGTGTATCCAAAATCATAATTAGTGGCCGCTTAAATGGAATGTTCCTCTTCTGCAACGTAAAATGAATGTATTCCGGGTCCCATCCCCACTTTTTCAAGTCCTCATTTGTCATGGGACCACCTTTATGGGGCATCACACGCAACACACGCGAACCAGCAGCCGTTTTTGTCTCAAACACAATCAAATTCTTCTCCAGATCCGTGAGAATTTGCAAACCCTTGTGCAGCTCGCGCACCTGATCATCCGACAACGTGTCAACGTGAATGTTAAAGCAATCCGATGGCTTTTGGAATGAGTCGATTTTACGTAACATCGCACGAAAAGTATCCGGTCTCACGAGTCCCTGCTTAATAATTTCCAACTTACGGATTTCGTCGAGATTGGAGCCCGGAGGAACGCGACACCCGAATATTGTATCACCTAAAACGCAAGGTTTACCCGCAACCACTTCATTTATCTCGTAATCGAGAAAGTGGTTTTGCATCTCGCCTGGAATTGGTTCGATTGGGTTCATTTTTTCGCTGATTCCGTACAACTCGAGACTGCAAACGAAAAAAAAATGATTCAAAAGTTTTGAACATCAAAAAGTTTCTTACCCCATTTTTTTGTTTAGTTCCTGTTCGTCGTAAATTTTTTTGAGTTTTGTCTCGTCACTAGCACTTCTTTTAACTTTTGCCGGCGACAAAACTTTTGTAGGACTCGGTTTCTTACTCATTTTTTTAACAAATTTATATTTATTTTTTGTATTTTTATTGAATTTTAAGGTTTTAAATTTGTTTTTCACAAATCCTTTTTTCTTCACAAACATTTTAATTTTTAGGGTGACCAGATTTCTAATTCATGAAGGAAATTAAGTCATGACCCTCACAAAAGGCGCCATCCATTAACGATGTTAGAAGTATTGAAGGGACAATGAATTTACGATGATTTCGATACTAAATGATGAAAAGAGGACGATATATGACAAAATACTATGTCCAGAAATGGTATATTTTCTAATTCTAAGTAGATTAATTTTCCTTATTTAAGAGTTTTGAATATATAGGTTACAAATTCGAATTTTCGTTAATTCGATCATATGGATGACGCCATTTTTAAATACCATTTTTGACGTGTGACATTGATTTGCCTCACTTTTAATTCAACTTCAAAACAGATAAGACGCCGCTCAAATTAACGTATTTTTGAATTTCACAATAAAAAAAACAACAAAGAAGTCAATCATTTAAAATGTCTTTAGCCGGTAAAAAGTTAGTTATTCTTAAACATGATGGACAACATGGAGTTTATGAAACTAAAGAGCCAAATATAACAATCGGTGGAAGTATTGCGAATGATGTGCGAATTAAACTTCCAGAAGCTGACCCTTACATTTGCAAGATAGAATTAGACACCTTTGGCCGGGTAAGCAAACATAACTTGCTAATTTTTTTTTCGTCTATCATTTCTTTATGTTTCAAATTTATCCTTTATCTTTAGCCTAACCTTACTAATCTAAGTGGGAAACAAGTATTAGTAAACGGAAATCAAGTAAAACAAAAAGTGTTTCTTAAGAATGGAGACAACATTAGCATACTAAATAAAAATTTTCAATGGTTGGATAGTTCATTCATTCAAAATAAAAGTAAGTCTTACTTTTTATTTTTTTTTTAATTTTTGTCATTAAACCAAGAAAATATATACTAATTTATTGTCTTTTGAAATTTAGATACACCTAGCAAATCAAATGTTCAACCGAAGATCCTTTCTTCTTCAGTTCCATCATTTAAGACCAAAGCAAAGTCAAAAACGTTGTCTGTACTATCTAAATGTTCAAAAAGGATTACTTTTTATAGGTAAGTAAATATAAAATCCTTGAGTACTAATTTTTCTTATTAAAAAAAAAAACAATATTTCACAGCTTAAAACCTACTGAAACAGATCAGAAAGGTTCCTGCGCTGTAGTAATTGATTCAATTAACAGAGAAATGTTTTATGCTGAAAAAGAAAATTCAGCAGTCAATTCCAAATTAAATATGTCTGGTACTATGATTGTTTCGTATGCATCAACTAATGAAACTACTTCCAAACAAACAAATCACATTTCTTCTGACGTAAGTTGCATTTCGGATGTTTCTTCAGATGTTCTGAAGTTATCATCAATGTATTTGATTGATCTGAATGCAACTGGTAGCATATGCAATCAAAGTTCTCCAATTGAGAATTTACCAGAAATAAAAATTAACGAGAAAAACGATTCGTCTAAAATAGAAGACTCATTGTTTGAATCAATAATAAATGAATCAGATGTAACACCTGAAAAACCTGAGAATGAACAAATGAGTCAACCCGATACTTTCAAAGAAGGATCAAACGAGTTTTCTTCCAGAATGAGTACAAATAAAGAAGCAGATGATATCATATGCAATCAAACTTCTGTAATTGAGATCCTTTCAGAAATAAGTACTAACGAGAAAAACGATTCGTCCAAAATAGAAGACTCAATGTTCAAATCCATAATAAAAGAATCAGTAGCAACACCTCAAAAATCTGCGAATGAACAAATAGAGCAAACCGATGCTCTCATAACAGAATCAAACGAGTTTTCTCCCGGATTGTGTGTTGATAAAAAATCAGATGATAGCGTATTTTATCAAACTTCTCTTGAGAATCTTTCAGAAATAAGTACGAACGAGAAAACCGATTCGTCTAAAATAGAAGACTCAATGTTCAAATCAATAATAAAAGAATCAGTTGCAACACCTGAAAAACCTGCGAATGAAGAGATGAAGAAATCCGATGTTTTCACAACAGAATTAAATGAGTATACTCCCGAAGAATGTACAGATAAAAAAGTAGATGATAGCATATGCTATCAAACTTCTCCAATTGAGAATCTTTCAGAAATAAATATTAACGAGAAAAACGATTCGACTAAAATGTTCACATCAATAATTAAAGAATCAGTTACAACACCTGAAAAATCTGCGAATGAACAAATGAAGCAAACCGATGCTGTCATAACGGAATCAAATGAGTATACTCCCGAAGTGTGTACAGATAAAAAAGTAGATGATAATATCTGCAATCAAACTTCTTTTGAGAATCCTTCAGAAGTAAATATCAACGAGAAAAATGATTCGTCCAAAATGGAAGACTCAATGCTCAAATCAGTTATAAAAGAAACAGTTTCAACACCTGAAAAATCTGCAAGTGAACAGATGAAGCAAACCGATGCTTTTATAAAAGAATCAAACGAGTTTACTCCAAAAATGTGTGCAGATAAGAAAGGTATAATTTAATTATTTTTGAAACCTAGATTATTTAATTTGTTATTTGCTATTATTTTAGATGATTCTATGATCGTTACTGAAAGCTGGATAAATACAGTTATGAGTCTTGGTTGTAGTACACCAATGGCGCCAAACACTAAAACTCAGATACTATCTGAACGTTATTCAAACATAACAACAGATTCAGTTCAAATAAATGATGCATCGCATCAAGCAAATTCAGTTTCTGAAAAAAAGATGTCCTTGCTCAACATGTCAGTTGAATGCTCAGAGGTGAGTATAAATCTATCTAAGGGTTCAGTATATAAAACTTAATAAAAATTACTTTCAGATTAGTAAATTAGAGACAACAAACATAAATAGGTCTCACTCGACTCCTATCAATTCTTTGAAGCGCCCCTTACCCGAGGTAAATTTTTATTTTTTTGTAGAAAACTAATTCTCTATTTACCTAAATTATATTTAATTTTTCAGAATAAAGAAGAATGTACTGAAACTCCTATTAGTGAAAATCTAACATCAATGTCTTCTCGTTCTCGCAGAGGTACTGCTAAAAAAGTTTGTTATGCAGAAAGTCTTCTGACAAAACAAAGTATGTTTATTTCACAAAATCATATGAGAAAAAACATTAAGTTGAAAATATTCTACTCTTATTAAAGGTTACAAAAAACTTCTCAGTGACAACGAATATGTGAATGAAGATGTAGGTACACCAAATAAAACAACAGATTCAAATCAAATAAATGATTCATTGCACAAAGAAAATTCAGTTTCCGAAAAAGGTTCTGAGAAAAAGATGTCCTTGCTTAACATATCAGTTGAATGTTCTGAGGTGAGTATTAATCTATCTAATTGTTCACTATATCACCATATACAATTAAAATTACTTTCAGATTAGTAAATTGGAGACAACAAACTCGACTCCCATCAATTCTTTGAAGCGCCCCTTACTCGTGGTAAATTTTTATTTTTATAGTAAAACTGAGATTCTAATTCTGTTTACCTAAATTATTTTTAATTTTTCAGAATAAAGAAGAATGTACTGAAACTTCTATAAGTGAAAATCTAACACCAATGTCTTCTCGTTCTCGCAGAGGTACTGCTAAAAAAGTTTGTTATGCAGAAAGTCTTCTGACAAAAAAAAGTATGTTTATTTAACAAAATCATATGAGAAAAAACATTAAGTTTTAAATGTTTTAATCTTATTAAAGGTTACAAAAAACTTCTCGGGGACAACGAACATGTTAATGAAGATGTTGGTACACCAAATAAAACAACAGATTCGAATCAAATAAATGATTCATTGCACCAAGAAAATTCAGTTTCCGAAAAAGATTCTGAGAAAAAGATGTCCTTGCTTAACATATCAGTTGAATGTTCTGAGGTGAGTTTGATATAAATGTTAATAAGTATATGTCTAAAACAAAATTCATTTTAGATTAACAAATTCGACACAACAAACACAAATAGGTCTCACTCCACTCCTATCAATTCTTCGAAGCGCCCCTTACCCGTGGTAAATTTTTATTTTTTGTAGTAAAATTGAGTTTCTAAATTATATTTAATATTTCAGAATAAAGAAGAATGTACTGAAACTCCTATGAGTGAAAATCTAACACCAATGACTTCTCGTTCTCGCAGAGGTACTGCTAAAAAAGTTTGTTATGCAGAAAGTCTTCTGACAAAACAAAGTATGTTTATATCAAATCATGTGCGAAAAAAAAATTTAAGTTCTAATATTTTATCCTGATTAAAGGTTACAAAAAACTTCTCGGTGACAACGAATATGTTAATGAAGATGCAGGTACGCCAAATAAAACAACAGATTCGAATCAAATAAATGATTCATTGCACAAAGAAAATTCAGTTTCCGAAAAAGGTTCTGAGAAAAAGATGTCCTTGCTTAACATATCAGTTGAATGTTCTGAGGTGAGTATAAATCTATCTAATCATTCACTATATCACCATATAAAACTTATTTAAAATTACTTTCAGATTAGTAAATTGGAGACAACAAACATGAACAAGTCTCACTCGACTCCCATCAATTCTTCGAAGCGCCCCTTACCCGTGGTAAATTTTTATTTTTTGTAGTAAAACTTAATTCTAATTCTTTATTTATCTAAACTATTTTTAATTTTTCAGAATAAAGAAGAATGTACTGAAACTCCTATCAGTGAAAATCTAACACCAATGTCTTCTCGTTCTCGCAGAGGTACTGCTAAAAAAGTTTGTTATGCAGAAAGTCTTCTGACAAAACAAAGTATGTTTATTTCAAATCATGTGCGAAAAAAAATTAAGTTTCTAATATTTTACTCTGATTAAAGGTTACAAAAAACTTCTCGGTGACAACGAATATGTTAATGAAGATGCAGGTACGCCAAATAAAACAACAGATTCGAATCGAATAAATGATTCATTGCAACAAGAAAATTCAGTTTCCGAAAAAGGTTCTGAGAAAAAGATGTCCTTGCTTAACATATCAGTTGAATGTTCTGAGGTGAGTTTAAAATAATTGTTACAAGTATCTGTCTAAAACAAAATTCATTTTAGATTAACAAATTGGACACAACAAACACAAAAAGGTCTCACTCCACTCCTATCAATTCTTTAAAAGTAAGTTTTTAATTTTGTTGTAAAACTGAGCTTTTTGATTCACTAAAATATTAAAACATTTTATTTATTTATTTAATTCTTATTTTATTTTTCAGAATAAGGAAGAATGTACTGAAACTCCTATCTGTGAAAATCTAACACCAATGTCTTCTCGTTCTCGCAGAGGTACTGCTAAAAAAGTTTGTTATGCAGAAAGTCTTCTGACAAAAAAAAGTATGTTTATTTCTAATCATTATAAAAAACCAACATTAAGTTTTAAATATTCTAATTTACTCTTATTAAAGGTTACAAAAAACTTCTCAGCGACAACATTGACGAATATGTAAATCAAGAAGTAGATACACCAGAAAAGAGGGAATGCACAAAAATAGATGATTCTCAAAAAAATATTGAAGATTCTATGAATGTTTCGACAAACAAAAAGAAACGTGGTCGAAAACCAAAATCTAATGAAGATGAGCACAATATAAGTCAAAATATTTCAAAATTACAAGGAAAAGATACACAAAATGACGAGGTTCAAGAAAGTATTAATGTTTCAACAATTAAAAATAGACGTGGCCGAAAACCAAAATCAAATGAAGAAGAACACATTATTGATCAAAACATTTCAAAAATAACTGAAGAAGAGAAACAAAATGACGAAATTCAACAAACTATCAATGTTGCGACAATTAAAATGAGTCCAAAGCCACAATCTAATGAACAACAACAAAATATTTCAAAATCACCTGAAGAAGAAAATCAAATTGACGAAATTCAAAAAACTATCAATGTTGCGACAAATAAAACGAGTCCAAAGCCACAATCTAATGAACAAGAACAAAATATTTCAAAATCAAAATAAATTTTCAAAATTAATGTTGCCTAAAGAAGAAAAGCCAAATTGAACGAAATTCAAAAAACTATTTCAAAATTGCGACAAATAAAAAAAGTAACGAAATTCAAAAAACTATCAATGTTGCGACAAATAAAACGAGTCCAAAGCCACAATCTAATGAACAAGAACAAAATATTGATCAAAATATTTCAAAATTACCTGAAGAAGAGAAACAAAATGACGAAATTCAAAAAACTACCAAGGTTCAAACAAATAAAACAAGACGTGGTCGAAAACCACAATCTAATGAAGAAGAACAAAATATTGATCAAAATATTTCAAAATTACCTGAAGAAGAGAAACAAAATGACGAAATTCAAAAAACTACCAAGGTTGCGACAAATAAAACGAGACGTGGTCAAAAGCCTCAATCTAATGAAGAAGAACAAAATATTGATCAAAATGTTTCAAAATTACCAGAAGAAAAGACACAAACGAGACGTGGTCGAAAACCAAAGGCTAGTGAAGATGAAGATCAAAATGTTTCAAAACTACCAGAAGAAAAGACACAAACTGAAGAAATTCAAAAAAGTACCAATGTTGCGACAAATAAACCAAAACGTGGTCGAAAATTAAAGTCTAATGAAGATGAAGATGAAAATGTTTCAAAACTACCAGAAGAAAAGACACAAACTGAAGAAATTAAAAAAAGTACCAAAGTTGCGACAACTAAAACTAGACGTGGTCGAAAACCACAATCTAATGAAGAAGAACAAAATATTGATCAAAATATTTTAAAATTACCTGAAGAAGAGAATCAAAATGATGAAATTCAAAAAACTCCCAATGTTGCCACAAATAAAACAAGACGTGTTCGAAAACCTAAATCTAATGAAGATGAAGATCAAAATGTTTCAAAACTACCAGAAGAAAAGACACAAACTGACGAAATTAAAAAAAGTACCAAAGTTGCGACAACTAAAACTAGACGTGGTCGAAAACAAAAATCTAATGAAGATGAAGATATTTCAAAATTACCTCAAGAAGAGAATCAAAATGACGAAATTCAAAAAACTACCAAGGTTGAAACAAATAAAACAAAACGTGGTCGAAAACCACAATCTAATGAAGAAGAACAAAATATTGATCAAAATATTTCAAAACTACCAGAAGAAAAGACACAAACTGACGAAATTCAAAAAAGTACCAAAGTTGCGACAACTAAAACCAGACGTGGCAGAAAACCAAAATCTAATGAAGATGAAAATATTTCAAAATTACCTGAAGAAGAGAAACAAAATGATGAAATTCAAAAAACTACCAATGTTGCAACAAATAAAACGAGACGTGGTCGAAAACCACAGTCTAATGAAGATGAACACAATATTGATGGAGACAAGCCATCGAAAAAAGCACGTCTTTCTGAAGACAAAGAAATTCAAAAATGCGTAAATGAGCCAGAAGTTGTTGTTACTCGATCATTGAGGTCTCGAAGAAAGTAATTTTTACATTATTATTAACTTTATTTAAAATATATCCTCGAGTGCCAGGAAATGTTTGATTTTTTTTTTTGTAAATAAAGTTTGTTATAAAATTATGTTGAATAAATCGCTTTTTAATAAAAAAAAAACAACGTAAAGTGAATTTTTAAATAAAAATAAGAGTTTTTTCAATAATTCTCTAAAAATATTTCTGATGGGGAGGGCGGGGGTCAAAAATTGCCTTACTCTATTGAACGTCCTGAATGAATGACGCCTAAGGAAATTCAGTTACGCGCCTCCCAAAAGTCATCTGTCATCCACTTGTGTAATAGAAAAATATTTTCATTTTTTTACTGAATTTAAATCAGATTTCCGACTTATATTCGACAAAAATTCTCCGAAAATTACGTCAGAATGGCGCACAGAATACTGTTGTCCGCGAAGAAACTGGAGTCAAGACTGCTGTCCACTCTCAAAACTGGCTATTTAGATCCGAATTTAAAGGTGATTTAACCATTGCATGATACCGAATGATGAAATCCTCAATTTTTTTTTCTTTTTTTCCAGCACAAGTCCGAATTGTTCTCGTCGGAGCGCTTAATGACACCGCTTTTCACACAATTTTTGAACGAGTTTCGCGTGTATTGCGAAAAAGTTCCCAAAGGATTTGAAAAATACTACAAGAAACCGGGTGGAGGCGGTCAGAAACAAGAAGCCAAAGCCGCCGAATCACAAACAGCTGACAAAAGTGCTCCGAAAGATGCGCCGTCGCCCGGCGGTACTGGCAATCAACAAAGTAGTCCTAGTCAAAAGCCAACGCCAAAGATGAATTTGGGCATGTTCGCACCGACGGCAGGCGGAGGCAACAGAGGCTCTGGTGGACAAGGTAGACCCATTGGAGGACCGGGAGATTCGCAGAAAAATTGGATGATGTTGGGAGTGCTTGGAGGTGTTGCGTTGGTTGGAGCTATTGCATTTTCCGAAATGGGATATAAGGAAATTACGTGGAGAGAGTTCCTTAACAAGTGAGTTGCGTTTTTAATCAAATAATGAACTTTTATTTATAAATTTTTTTTTTTTTTTTTAGTTATTTGGGACGTGGAATTGTGGATCGATTGGAGGTTGTCAACAAAAAATGGGTGCGAGTTCGTTTGAATCCTGGCGTCACAACAGAAAGCAATGTAAGATCCTTTTTTTCTCAAAAAATTTAATTTTTAAAAATATTTCTTATTTTTTTTTCTCAAAATTGCAAATGAAAATAATTTTTTTATCTTTGAGATCGAAATTGGTCAAAAAAATTTTCGCCTTTTCCAGTAATTCAAAAAAATTTTAGAAAATAATTAAACTATGACTCAAATTTTTTAAAACGTATTTACATTTTTAAATGAATTTTTCAAAACAAAAATTTCGAGTTCTGATTTAATTTTCGAAATTGAAAAAAAAATTTTCTTTTGAAAAAATAATAAAATGAATTTAAAAAAATATAAGAAAATTAATTAATTGTTAAATTTTTTACCAAATTCAAAAAAGAAATTTAATTAATTATTAATTTAATTTTTTATATTTTTAAAAATTTTATAAGAATGTTAATTTTTAAATCTAAAATATCTTTCAAAAAATGTAAAATATTGTAAAAATACTAAAAATAACGCAAAATTTGTTAAAACTTACCATATTTCCACTTTGAAAAATATGAAAAACTTACTTAATTTTTTTTTACTTTTAGGCCACTCTTTGGTTCAACATCGGTAGCGTCGACTCGTTCGAACGCAATCTCGAAAATGCCCAAATGGACATGAACATCGAGCCCGTGAACTTTGTGAATGTGATTTATCGCACAGATCTCGAAGCTTCGAGTCTTATATCTGTCTTGCCCACATTAATTGTCATTGGTTTCCTCATTTGGATGATGCGACGCAGTGCTAGTATGATGGGAGGTGCTGGCGGTCGTAAAGGCGGCGGCTTATTTGGCGGCGTGATGAATTCCACAGCGAAGCTTATCAATCCACAGGAGATCCAAGTGCGCTTCAAGTAAGAATTTCCTTTGATTTTTCAGAATTCCTCACTTTTTTTTTTGTTTTCAGGGACGTCGCTGGATGCGAAGAAGCCAAAATCGAAATTATGGAGTTTGTGAATTTCCTTAAGAACCCACAGCAATACATCGATCTCGGCGCAAAAATTCCCAAAGGTGCCATGTTGACAGGTCCTCCAGGTACGGGAAAGACTTTGTTGGCAAAAGCAACGGCGGGCGAAGCAAATGTTCCTTTCATCACGGTTTCGGGTTCGGAATTTTTGGAAATGTTCGTCGGTGTGGGTCCATCTCGTGTTCGTGACATGTTCGCGATGGCCCGTAAACATGCGCCTTGCATTTTGTTCATCGATGAAATTGATGCCGTTGGTCGAAAGCGTGGCGGAAAGAGTTTCGGGGGACATTCCGAGCAGGAAAATACGTTGAATCAGTTGCTCGTCGAGATGGATGGCTTTAATACGACAACGAATGTTGTGGTTTTGGCAGCTACGAATCGCGTGGATATTTTGGATAAAGCTTTGTTGCGTCCCGGACGCTTTGATAGACAGATTTTCGTGCCGGCACCCGACATCAAGGGACGTGCTAGCATCTTCAAAGTGCATTTAGAACCACTTAAAACGAATGTCGACAAAGTAGAGCTCGCCCGAAAGATGGCAGCGTTGACGCCGGGCTTCACGGGTGCCGATATCGCGAACGTTTGTAACGAAGCCGCCTTGATTGCCGCACGTGACTTAAACGAATCCATCGTCATGAAGCATTTCGAGCAAGCAATTGAACGTGTCGTTGCCGGTATGGAGAAAAAAACGAACGTTTTAGCTCCGGAGGAGAAACGAACAGTTGCTTATCACGAAGCTGGTCATGCCGTCGCCGGTTGGTTCTTGCAACATGCCGATCCACTATTAAAAGTTTCAATTATCCCGCGTGGAAAGGGTCTCGGATATGCGCAATATCTCCCGAAAGATCAATATCTTCTCTCAACCGAACAACTTTTCGACCGGATGTGCATGACACTCGGGGGTCGTGTCTCCGAGGAACTTTTCTTCAATCGCATCACGACCGGGGCCCAAGATGACCTCAAAAAAGTTACCGAAAGTGCGTATGCGCAAGTTGTGCGTTTCGGCATGAACGAAAAAGTGGGACAAGTGAGCTTTGACATGTCCCAACCAGGTGATCCGATGTTCTCGAAACCCTATTCCGAGCAAACGGCGCAACTGATTGACGATGAGGTGCGAAAGATGATCAAACATGCGCATGAACACACGCGAGCCTTGCTGACGAAACACAAGGCAGACGTCGAAAAAGTAGCCGAAAGACTGTTAAAGAACGAAATTTTGTCGCGCGATGATATGATCGAGTTGCTCGGCAAACGGCCGTTCCCCGAAAAGACGACGTACGAAGAATTCATCGAGGGCACGGGATCTTTCGATGAAAATACCGAGTTACCTGAGGGACTCTCGAGTTGGAATAAGGAGAAAAATGCACCGGCAGATGCCACAACAACACCACCCACGACAGACACGACGGAGAAGAAACCACCAAACACGAGGGTGTAAAAAAAAATTTCGATCGACATAGATATTTTTTGTTGCTTAGAAAATTAGTTTGAAAAAAAAGAAGCAAAACGTGAGAATAAAATTTAACAAAAAAAAATGCTTTTTTTATCATTCATTCAATAGAAAACCCTTCTTTTTATTAATTTCTTGATTATCAGGAAAAACAAAAATTTGAACAAAAAAAAATTACAGAAATTAACAGAACAACTTTCATATATAAATATCGATAAACATAAAATTTCTTATTAAATTTTATTTTTTTTTTACAACTAGTCTAAACAAGCACAGCTATAAAGGCGTGATTTTATTAAATTGTTAGCGAAGATAATTTATTTATTTTTTTTTATTTAATTTAATTCTTCCTGCCGTTCATGTTTCTTCATTCCAAAAATATCCTTTTTCTGAGGAGACGTCTGGTTATTTTTTATTTTAATTATTTTTGACTATTTTTGTTATTTTTTTTTTTTTTTTAAGTACGAAAAAATAGCAAGAATTAAAAAAAATATCGGAATCTTTTAAAGATTCGCTTCGTTGAATATTGCATCACTTTTAAGAAATTTTCTTGTTAAAGTTGTTCCTATGGACGTATGTTTATTTCTAATTTGATCTTTTTTATGATAGTAGTACGTATTTTTAATATAATATTGGCAAGTAATGGAATTGTAATCACTTGAATAAAATTTGTTTTAGCTGTCTTACAGTAAATTAATCTCTTGATAAACTTAAAGAATTACGGTGAATAAGGACGTATTTTTGGGTATTTTTATGAAATTTTGCGAGGAAATATTAAATTTCTCGCAAAATTAAATGTAAAAATTATTTTTAGTTCGCTTCAAATTTGTTTCAATTTTTTTGTTTCTAGTTTCATTTTAAATATTCAAAATCTCATGAGAAAATTCGATTAATAAATTATAAATAAGGCCGTTCCAAATTTTTTCCGATGTTTTTGTCCCAAAACATTTTTTTCAAAATGGGGGGGGGGGCAAAATAAAAAAAAAAGTTTTGAAATACTATTTCATATAAAATGCCAAAATTTTAACAAATTTTGGTCATTCATGAATATTTTAGATGTTTTTATGGTATCTACATTGAAGATTTGATGATTTAAAATTGATCTGAAAGTAATTCAAGTTAAAAATTTTAACAAAAAAAAATTCATAAAAATAACCGTCAAAAATTTTTGAAAAATAATTTTAAGGAAATATTTTTATAGAAAAAAATTCATGTAAAATTTCGATTTTCAACACTTGGGTCATTCCATTCTAAACGTAGACGAAATCACAAAGTATATTTTTTCAAAATGGGTACTACATGTCCATCTTTATCATGCAAAAATAAGAACTTTTTGTTCTAGCGAAATTTTTTTTACCTGTAAAATAACTTCGAGCCGGCTTCCCGAAAATTGAAATTTTCCATACATTTAGCTTGAAAATTAACATTTTTGGATTTTCCGACGAAATTGTCATGGAGAAAAATGATCTACTCGAGCTTACAGTCAATCCTCATGAAGCAAAAAATTTCAAAAAAATTTGAAAATTTTCACTCAATTTAAGATTTTTGATGATTTTAAGGCAGTTTTGTATGGAAAATATCATTCTTGTTATTTTACAGAAAAAAAATTTTTCTTATTTTTGCATGATAAAGATGGACATGTAGTTTTTTATTTTGTGAAGAATGGAATGAATTTTTAAAATTAAATTGGAAATATTTAAAAAAAAATTTTGAAAATTCCTTGAAAAAGTAAGAAAAGGACCAAAAAATGGTCAATTTTGATGAAATTTTTAACTTTTTTTTTTATTTTGCCCCATTGGATTTTCGGCTTATGAAATGGGGCAGGGGACAAAAACATAGAAAAAAATTTGGAGCGGCCTAAATTAACAAAAAAACCTAAAAATTAACAAAAAATTTTTTACATATTTTTGTTTTCGAATATTTTTAAAATAAAATTCTTTTTCGAAAAAATGACAAATAAATTATTCTTTTGAAATTTTTTGATTCTTATTTAGTTTTTTTTTTAAATTTAGATAAATTTTTCTTCAACTTTTTAATTTTTCTTCTAAACTTTTCGACAGAAAAGTTTTTTTAATTAATTTTGCTTTAATTTTTTTTCAATCAAATTGTTTTAAATTTAATTTAAAATTAGCAAATTAAATATAAAATTAAAAAAAAAATATTGATAAAAGTCAAAAATTTTATGGAAATTTTTTTTAAAAAAAAAAATTTAAATAAATTTGAAGCGACCTTAATTACAAAAACTGCACTAGGAATGGGATTTTAAAAATTATTTTTTATAATTTTGTGATCACTGGACTATTTTAAATGCTGTCTTTTGTTAGTATTCATCGGTTAATTTTAATTTTTTTTTTTATTTAAATATTAAAGTAGAAGCATTTTGTAAGTCTCTTCCATTTTTTTTTTATTCAGTCAATTCGTCAATGCGACACCGAACTGCGTGTTCGACGACTTCCAAGCTCGGATAATCCAGTTCCTTGACGAGACACAGCGTGGCCGACAACAAATTCGAGTTTCGTCCCATTGGTCTCCGATGGATGCCGTGCAAGTGATTGAGCACGGTGTTCGAAATGACGCTTGTACTGTCAGTGATGCGATTTTCGGCACGTTTTACCTCGTTGCGACGTCGTTCCGTTTGCTCGTCGAGCTCTTCGCGACTACTGTTCCCATTGCGATATGCATACATGTCGGGTTTTTCCGTGGAACGACGCGGTGTCGAATTTGTGATTGGTCCGTTGCCGCCGCCATCTTCATTCCATTCCGTGAGGTCGTGCTGGCTGTGACGATAGTTGGCAGGAGGCGGTCGCTGGTACTCGGGATCTCGGTAATAATCCTAAATGGAGGGAAATTTGTTAGTTTTTGGGTTTTAATATTTATTTTGAGTGAGAATTGCAATTGTGAAGCTAGTTAATAATTTTTTACAGAAAATTTTAAGATTATTTACAAACCTTCATTGATTGCGTTGATATACTTTGTGCCATGCGGGCACGTTCGTGGTGTCGCCCGTTATGATAGTCGTGATCCGAGCCAGGTGATCGCTGATAGTTTGTGTGTGTTTGATAATGATTAATTTTTTGTACAATAATTTTAAGTTTATTTTACAGAATTAGGATTTTATCAGTTAAAATTAGAGGAGGAAGCCTGCTTGGAAGCTATTTAGGCGAAAAAATTTATTTTTTTCATTTTTTTGTCCCTTCAGGATTTTGATGAAGAATTTTCGTTTTCATTATTTTAACAATTGAGCTCAAAATTGACAAAAAATCAAAATTAAATTTCCGAAATTAAAATTTTTTAATTAAAAAAAATTAATTAAATATATTTAATTTTCCAAATTATGTTTTTTTAATTTAAAAAAAAAAATATAAAATTAATTAAATAAAATTTTCAATTAATTAAATTAAATAATTTAAATTAATTTTTAATTAATTAAATTAAATCGGATGAGGGGATGACAAAAATGAAAATAAATAAATTTAATCGCCTTTTGGTCTAAATGTGTTAAAAATTACTTAAATTGAAGCACTACATTAAAAGATCAGATTAGTGAAAAAAGTCTATTGTGAATTCAAAATCGACATGAACGTGGGAAATAATCCACAATTTCCTAAAAAAGGCGGATTCTAAGCTAATGATAGCCCTTGTCTGATCTCAATCTACATTCAAATAATCCAAAAATTATTACTGAGATGTTCTAACTACTGCTTTTGAGGCCAAAATAATAATAATAAAATAAAAAAAAAATCATAACATGCTTACATCATACTGTTGGTGATACGGTTGCCCACGTGAGTTATTTGCATTATTATTTTGATAGCGTGGCGATGATGGTGGGTGATTTGATTCTGCCGGTGAATAATTGTCTAGATTTTGTGCATTGCGTTGCTGCATAATTTTATTTTAGAAACAAAAGTGGCGGCGAGCGCATAAAAAGGCAGCGGGAGGAGCAAAAACATAAAAAATAAATAAATTTAAAAAAAAATGATTTGTGTTAAAAATTCAACAAAAAATGCATTAAAGCGACAAAAAAACGGACAAAAAAGTGGGAAAATATTAAATAAAAAAAATAATTAAAAATTTACCTCTTGAGACGGTGATGACGGAGACACATCTCTGTCCAATGGATCACTAATGCACTCCGATTCGGTATTGTCAGGACTTTGGCGCTGCTGGTTAGTACAGAAAAAAAACACACGAGGTTATTTTTTGTTGGTGGGGCATGCAGTTAATTAAAAAAAATCTCAAACAACTCGTAAATAGGTCAAAAGTGTAACTTTGTTCTTATTCATAATTTTGTAAATTTTTAATTTTTTAAATACTTTCAATATTTTTTACATCATATTTTTTTAAAGGGAAATATTTTTTTTTAATATTTTGAGATTTAAAATTTTGAATTTATTCTACTTTACAAGTTTTAATTTAAAAAATTTTATTTATAAAAATGATTAAATTTCTTTTTTTAAATATAAAAATTTAAATTGACAATATTTTTATAAATTTTTATTAATTTAATTCAATGATTTTTTAAAAATAAAATTGGACCTAAAAAAATATTTCTCTATTAGAATTAGCAGAAATATTTTTTTTTATTTTTTAATTTGGCAAAAAAACTCTGGGAAAAAAATACTTATTTTTGTAATATCAGAATTTCGCACAATTTGTGACTGTTTTTTGATGAAAAATATTAATTTTAGTAAAATTTTATCCGAAATCGTTAAGATTGCTTTTTCAATTATTTTAATTTGAATTAATTCTGCTAAATAATTAAAAAAAAAATTAAATAAAATCTTAACAATTTTAAATAAAATTTTACAAAAATTAATTATTTTTATCAAAAAATTATTGACAAATTTATAAATAAATATTCCCAATATTTTTTAGCGAATTAATTTTACAAATTTACACTTTTGACCTGAAAAAAAAATAAAAATCTACTTACTTCCCGACTTGGACTAGATTCCTGTTGCCATTCCTGCTGCTGATTGTGATGATTTTGCTCCGCCTCAAAGTCCTGCTGATTATTTCCAGCTGGCGCGGACAGCCGAAGATCACGTCGCATCGCTTCCTCCACTTCTTCGGGAGTCACCTCGACATTGTCTAACTTTTTGAGATTCGGCAAAGCTCGAAGAACAAATGCACGATAACTAAAAAAATAATTTTCATTAAAAAAAGTCCAAAAATTATTGAAAAATTAACTTACTTTGCTCCCGCTTGATCCACACAAGGATTCTCCTCGAGCCATAAGAACTTTAGTTTCGGTAAATTCTGCAAAAAAAGAAAAATTTCTTATTAATTTCTTCATTCAACGCCTTTTTCCTTCGCAGACAAACGCTTCATTTGCATAAATATCTTAAAAAGTGTGGAAATAGGGGCGATTTCACGCAGACATTTTTCGGCAAATCGCGATAACCAAACCCCTTCCTCGTGCTTTCCTTCTCCATTACACGAAAATCTAATAAATTTCCTCTAACCGCTTCATTATTCATTCATCCGTCCATTCATGAACGGAAATTAGGGTTTTCTGACACACAAAACGACGGAATCAATGAGGTCAAGGTGCCGTAATTAATAGTTTTTCGTCTAATTTTGGTCTACATTCGGACGCCGAACACAGTAAATAATCAATTATTCAAATTATTAATCGTTAGTCACGTCATCAGCTGGTCAAACGACACAAAAAAACGGATCCAAGAACTAGTTTCGAGTGTTTATCATCAACATTAAGCGAGTTTCGCGAACGCATTTGCTATTAATAGCAGGATAACTTTCGATTTGTTTGTCATTTTTCTCTCTTTCAATGTCATTGTACCGGTCTTTGATGAATTTTTCAAGCAAGTGTTTAAAATTTCACCGGTGACTGCATAAAACATTAAAGAGACAATTGTTTGTCGTTGTCAATTTGCTTGTAATCGATGTCTCGTGCGTGGAATTTCAAGTGAAACGATAATAATAGCAGTTGAGCTATTTGGTAACAGGCATTTTTCGAATAAATTTGAATTTTTGATTTTGAGAACTTTACAGTGTTTGACATTGAAATCCACCTCTGAGAAGCGACTCCATCCACTAAACGCACACTGTCTCATATCCACATAGAGAAAATAAATCAACCTTCTTATTGATTTTTGTTTATGACTAAATAATAACAATAAATTATATTAAAATTATACAGTTTTTCGTGAAAAGACAAGTGCCATGAGACATGCTTGACATATAAATATTAAAAAAAAAAAAAAATATTATTGACCAAATTTTTGTCTTTATTTGGGAAATATGAGTCATGAAGAGTATTTGAGGAGCGTTAGTCGAGACATGAAGAGATGAATGTTCCAACAATTGATTTGAATCACTTAATTAAAGCAAATAAACGTCTATTAATGATGTGAAGAAAGTTCAAATTTCGGGTGTTAAAGATTGACAAAAGCGTCTTTTTAAATTATTTTAATAGTTTTTAAAAATAATTTTATTTGATTTTTTTTTGAGGTCACTAAATTAATTTTTTAATTTTTTTTAATAATTTTTAATTTAAAATTTAATTTCTTTTGAATTTCGTTGTAATTTTTCTTGAGTCTACTTTTTTCTAAAAATTAGATTTTCTCAAATTTGTATTTTTAAATTGATTTTTTATAATTAAAATTTAATTTTATTGATTGAAAAAAAAAATATTTACATAAAAAATCAAGTGATTCTTGAAAGAAAATTTAATTTGAAAAAATTAATATAGAAACTTAAAAAAATTGAGAAAAAAATCATAAAAAATAAAGAAAATTGAAAAAAAAAATCAAATTTCATTAAATTTTTAATTTTGAAAAAATGTAAAATAATAAAATAAATTTTAATTTTTTTTTAAACTTTATTTCTTGTCATTTCGACATTATAAAACAAAAATTTTTAAATTAATGAGAAATTAAAAAACTGAATTTTAAGATTTTTCTTAGATTTTATCTAAATTAAAAAAATAAATTTAAATGCAATTTGAAAGATTTCAATTATTTTTTTTTGTCTTTTATACAGACATCAATTTTTGCTCCAATATTTGATAAAAGAAAAACAAAACTTTACTAAACGAACAATGTTAACGACTCCAAAAGTTCAAGAATCTCGTTGTGAAGTGAATCACTTTTGTCTTTGTGCGGTGATTCATATCAATAAAAAATGCATTTTTATTATTATCTCTGAATGGCTCTAATAAGAAGATTATAATATCTTCTCACAACAACATTCTCTTCCAATATACCTTCGTAGATACACGAGATATTGAAATCATGCATTTATAACGGAACTCAACTATAAAGTTGTAGACAAAACTCTTGAAATGTGACGCCTTTTTATTCAAATTTTAGAATAAATCATTTTATCAACAAAAAGTCACATTTTGTCGCAGAGCCAATTTTTTTAGTTTGAAAAGTAAATTGCTTTAGAAAACTCTTAAAGACGATTAAAACGGTAAAATTTGTATTCTTTTCTTGTGAACGTTGTTTTCTGTCTTGTTGAATACTTTGAATCACCTTACGTTTCTTTTTCTGACAATTCTACATTTTTATGAGTTTAACATCAAAATTACATGATTCTCATGAGTTTAAGCGCAACTGAATGGAACAAGCTTGGGTGATTAACTTACCTGTAAGTACACTAAGTCATTGATGTCTTGTATATTGTTCTTCCTTAAATACAGTTCTTGTAAATTCACGCATTCCTCAAAAGGGGATAACGTTGATATTTTGTTAACACTGCAAAGAAAAAAAAAATCGGTTTAATTAATTGGGTGTCAGCAAAAAAAAAACAATAACAAAACATGTGAAAGTGTTTAGGTTCACCTGTGACAACGCTTTGAATATTTATACTCTGCGCGTTATAAATAATGCATGGTAATTGTAAAGTTTACGCTTGTTTTGCTAATGTTCATACAATTATTTTAATGTTTTTTCTTTGCGGTTTAGTTACTCAGACATCGAGTATAAGCTACCTATTTAGCTAACAGACAAGCGATAGAAAACACTTTCCTTGTTTAATTGTTTCCGTCAGTTAAAGTTTTACTATCAAAATCATGTGCATTGCTAATTTCATTAAACGAAATAAAAAATGAAAATAGTGAATGAATTAAATGTATTAAGAAAGGAAAGAGATATTAGGGAGGGTCAAGAGGAGACATTTTGGTTATCGAATACAATAATTGGTCATATTAAAATTGAAAAAAATAAATACGAGATGAAACCTCAAAAAGAATTCTAGGACAAATAACAAGGCAATTCTATTAGAATAAAATACCATTTGCCTTTTTTTATCCTAATTAGAATTCAAACAGTTGATATTCAGTAATTGTTCGGAGGCGAATACTATTAGAGAAGGAGGTCCACTGAGAAGTGTCTTTTTGCCAAGCGATTAATAAATGGTTGTTGTCTAGTTTTAAAAAATTTTAAAAAACCTATTTTACATTCAATTTTCCCAAAAAATATCAGTGATTTATTTTACATTATATGGATCTCCTATACTTCAATTTGCGTCTTGCTTTATATAGTAACGGAATATTAAATTGAAGCACTCGATAATTATTGTTATGTGTGTGCTCATCATCGCTTTGGCTCTTGATCATATGCTTCTTTTGGCAAAATGAAATAATACCAGTACTTTTTCTCTTGGCTCCAAGAAGTCAACTAACAGTTATCTTGTTAGTTTTAGGTCTGAGAACGAGTTACAAGGGACACCACCATGTGGCTAGACTAATGTTTACAAAATACATCATGTTCAGAATTAATAATTATTTGGGAGAAAGCAGACGCATGAAACATGTTTTCAAGGAAGCATAAAAAAATCAAAATTAGGTTTAATTTGAATCATCATTCTTCATTCAGACCAACAATGCGTTTTTCTTGCACTTCCAACAAAGGAACGTTGTTGGATCATTCTTTGGACAGTTCCTTGCTGTGTGGCAAAACGACAAGCACGAGACAATGATTTGACTTCACAGAAAAGGTATCAGTGAGTAAAAGAGTCAAGAGCAGCTTGTATTTATTCTCGCACTTGTTACATTTAAAGAACACTGCCGGATCTGCGTTCAAAATTCGGACAATAGTTTTTACCTTGATGTGTGGCAAAACGAAAAACACGAGACACATGACTTGGGAAATGGTTAGAAAGGTGTTACGGAAGTCACAGAAACGGTATTTGATGTGAGTCGAGCGAATGGGAGAGTCAAAGAGCAGCTTGTATTTATTCATTGGCACTTGTTACATTTATTTTAAGACTTGTTGTCGATTTCTGCGTTCAAAATTTAGGTAAATAAAAATAGTTTTTACTTGTTCCATGTTTCGATTAGTTGGGCCAGGTAAACTAAAACAGAAGCATCATATATTAGCTGGTACTGGTACTGGATTTCATTTAAATAATAAAAAAATTGTTACTTATTTGTTAAATGGTGATCCTTAAATTCTTAAAATGTCTCAAAGAAAGTAGTCAAAATACATGCCAAGTATTTTTAGAATAAAGTTAGAATTGAAGAAATATCAATCTTCAACTTTTTATCCCTCTCTAATGATCGTAGCGTAGGCATTGCAATAAAACTTGAAAATGTTTCCCTCAATCCAACTAAAAAAATAAAACAAATTAATTTAAACTAAAATAGCGAAATGGTGAGTAAGCATGAAAAGAAAATTATTAACAATTACACTTTTAATAAAATAAACTAATAAAAATTTGTAACGAGACTTCCACTCCTTTTTCAGTGAAATTTATCTCGATTGACTTTTATCTTCATCTCCTAATCTCTTTATTATACATTTCAGAGTTAATATTTTGTGTATTTTAAATGTTTATATCTTTCACATTATTAATTAACGTAACGAGTAATGACTTCCTCTTGATTATAAATTTACTTTGACCTTCTTCTGCTTCTTCATCTGTGAGCGAAACTAAGCAAATATACTACGACGACATGGTTGATAGAAAACAAAAAAAAATAATAATAGAAAGACTTTCTTTTCCATCTTTCTTTCGCATGGAATTAAAAAAAGCAACCTACAGTCAAGTCGCAGTCTACACACCGCCGCACCGGTTTATTTTCTACGTCGTAAAACATTCATTTATGCTAATATAATATAATAGTTTTTAATAATAAATAATAGTTGCACAGAAGAACGCGCCGTTAACATCTCTTTTTTTCTAAATCTTTCTTTTGTCTCAATGAATGAATGAAGTTTTAATTTTTTAACATTTTTATTTACTTTTTCATTGTTTTTTTTCTGTTTAAACCACAGTTTTGTAACTGTTTTGTGAGTAAATGAGTGAGATGTTATTAAATAACACCATTTTTTTATTTAGAAAGGTAACGATTTACCGCTGCAGGCTAAGAAATTCTGTATGCCAAAAAATTTAAATGGATTCAGTGACATTGTCGTAGGTGAGACAAACAATTCAAACTTATGAGTTTTATTTATTGCTGAAGAAAAAAAATGTATTTTTGTAGTTTGTTGGCATGTACTTCGGTCGTAAGCAATCAAGTGGAAAATTCATTAACTATAATGCGTGATTCAAGCCGGCAAAATGAGCAAGAATGTAATAAATAATTGCGATGAATAACATTCGATTTCGAAGCTCGACGTGAGTTTTGTTGTGTTAAGTTACAAATGTGAAATAAATAAAACAAAAACAACTTAATTTTAACGGACGAAAAGTTTTAATTTTGAAGGTGATCCGCTGTTGGAACGAATTTTTGGGAAAGTTGTGGGAGATGCGGTCAAAAGGATCGGAGGGAAATCTACAAGGCGATTTCATGTAAAAGAAAGTGTCCTTCATAGTTTTAAGTTTGACTGATAATTAATTGCAAAAAAACCAGAGGACCAGAGAGGCTTAACTTAGTTTTTTTTTATTAAAAATTTAGAAAAACATTTGACTTTAAACTTAATCTTATCTTAACTTATAGTCTTATAAGTTTTTTGAGCATAAGTTTAAGTCATAAGTTTTTGCAGCCCTGGTCAATTTTACGTTTGCTCAAAATAAAATTTGGACTAAATTTTTTGCCAAAACGAGAAGAATATATTAGATCACCATCAAAAGTAATCAATCTCTATCGAAATTCTCACACATCATGCCGAAAAACATTCAAATTTCAAGGTCAAGGCCGTCACTTTTGATTCTGAATCATCACTACGCCAACCAATTTATACATGTATGCACTTTTGTTGACATCATCATCATCACAACAATGCATTCACACTATTTTGCAACAATTACGTTCTCTAAAACGCATGTGCTATGGGATGCTTCGACGCCTGAATTTGCAGTTTCTGTCCCATAATCCAATAAATTCCATCGTAAAGCAGCATGAAATAAAAAACAAAACCACAAAATAATTACTGCGTTTTATGAATGAAACTCGAATCCCCCCATTGTTGTTGTTATTCTAGCACTAGCAGTTTTTGATATGTTTGCCACATGTAAGAGAGTAGGAGGAGATGTCAATATTGAGCAATGAATGCGGCAAGTCTACTACTACGGCTGCTAATTAATTGAAAACAAATTTAATTTCGTCACAGTCAAGTTCGTTGGTGCACGCATTAAAATTTTGGATAAAGTCGTTACGTTCGTTATTCAATTTATTTTTGTTTGGTTTGTTTGTAAAATCATTAAGTAACAATCGAATCTGCATACAATAGACAAAAAATCATGTGTTTGAGATATCTGGACGAACATTATGTCACAAAATTGTTTAAAAAAAGAGCTTCAATACTAGAGAGACTTGTTGTCATGCAATAAGAATTTTAAATGAATTCTCGACACTAATCACGTCCAAAACAACGCGCCATAAATTCTGCTGATTTTACTAATTCACAGTGCCTTAATAGACAAAAATACTTAACTCATCTTCACATGCCGCACGTGAGTGGGAGTTGCACGAATTATTTTTTTTTGCCTTTTTATTTTAATAAATAAACGGCAAGCTTCAAAATCAGGGTTGGAAAAACTATTGACTCAAACTTTAGCTAACCACGAGTTCATTTTAGATTTTTTTAAAATTTGGTTTTTAACCAATTTTAATGGACCCTGAGGTCGAAGAATTCAGTTTTCGGCTTCAACAACCTAAAAGTATAATTTTAATGCGTAAAATTAGTTGTTCAATTCAACCTATAATTTTTTCAATTATTTCAATTTAATTTTTCTTTTTGTGCAATATTTTAGTTTCTTACATTGTTTATTTCTTCGGAGTTTTTTCTCTTTATATTCCTTTTTTCTTATCACATTATCTTTCTTTTTTCTTACAACATTTAAATATCTTTTTCTTTTACTTATTTTAACTAAATCATTAGACGTCAAGTGCATCGCCGTCACTTGAGGCGCCGTTCATTACGGCTTTGGTCGCCACATCTTGGATAGCCATTGCCTCGTTCGTATCAGTTGCTTATGGGTGTTCTTTCTCGGTTCCGCTCTCGTCGTCCTCCATAGTAGCTTCTAATTTTCTGTCTCTCATAATACTTTCTCCGGTCTGTATACCTCGGAAGCAAGTCTTTCTCTTGTTTCAATCGAACTTGCAGTTCAGTCTTGTATGTCCTCCTTTCTAATCCAAGGGTCACGAGTTCGAATCCCACAAGGGATGCCATTATTTATATAATTCTTTAGCTCTTCAATAGAAAACTCGAAAATTTTAGATTTAAGTCATTTATATTTTTTTCGTCATTTATTTTTTTTAATAAAATTTAATTAATTTTTAAAATAAGTCAAAAGTTAATTTCTTTTGGACTTTTCGATTATATGTATTTGGTACAAAACTAATTTTTTGAACTAAATAAAATTTGTTTATAAAGTTTTTTTCAAATTTCATTGATATTAATGACTTTTACTTAAGCTTCAATTAGTTTTTACAGCCCTGAACAAAGTATCGAGTACATCGATGATGATGACAAGATACTCTCCATTTTTTATTTATTAACTTGACACAGTAAGTGAGTCAGTAACGAACGGCGACTGTTGCCAAAAACAGTGAATTTTACCAATTTGGTCAATACTCACTACACTTTTTTTCTTCTTCGTTGTTTCGCGTGTAAATGTATAAATTTTGTATTTATTATGAAAATGGGTTAGTGACGCGTTTTAACGAGTTCCATTGAATGGTATACGGAGGTTTGCGGATGTCTACAATGTAATAACAAAATTCAACTGACAAGAATCAACGACGACGACGACGAAAAAGTAAAAGAAATAAAAAAACGTAAAATTAAAATCGTGGATGTGAGATCATTTTTGTTCGATATTTTGTTTGGAAAGGTGATAATTTGGTTGTCAGGATGATTGCGATGATGACACATACCGCAATAATTAAATTTTTTAAAGAAAGGAAAAAAGAAAGGCGCTCACCTTAAAGCTAATACCTCCACGCCGCGCATTCGTCTGATAATGGAAACGTCTGTGAGTTCGCTTCCCCTGAAAAGAAAGAAAAAAATGTAAAGAGAAATATTTAATTTGGTTTACACATGCAATTTTTTTCGTGTTTTGCTCTATTTTGGTGCGGATTATTGCTTGGATGTCCTACAGATTTAGCGACACACCTCGGCACACAAACATTTGTGGAATTTTTGCGATTGTTTAGCCAGAGATTCGTTCAGATTTTGTTGGTTTTTTTAAGTCTTTGTTTACTTCTTAGTTTTCATTTAAAAAATATTTTTGTGGTTCATATTTTTTAAGGAAACTTTTAGGAGAAAAATTAATAATTTTTAAAATTTGATCAACATTTTTTTTTTCTTTATTTTATGAGAGTTGTGATTTTCAGAGCCTTATTTTATTGTAAATAATTAAAATTTTATTAATTTAAATATTAAAATATTTTTAAAAATAAAAAAAAAATATTATTTTTTGTTTTCATAAATTCAAAGAAAAATGTTCAATTATGTTAAAAAAAAATAGAAATTAAATAAAAATGGATAAAAAATCCAGAAAACTTTTTTTAAAAGGAAAATAAAAAAAATATTTTAAAAATTAAAATTAAACAAAATATTGAAAATTTGATCATTTGAAAAAAATATATTTAAAAAATCTTTGTTTTCAATTAAAAAAAAATATTTTTTAAACACCAATTATTATTAGGTATTTAATTTTATTTATTTTCCATTTATTTTTGGAAAATCAGAAAGAAATTAAATAAAAAAAAAATAAAAACATAAAAATACAAAAAAAAACTATTCAACCTTTGAGGACAATAATGACAACTTAAAATCAATTAACGTCCCATCAAAAATTAATATTCTCGTGAATTTTGACACTTGCGGCCTCTCCTATGAAATTAACTTTACTATCAACTTTTCTAAACAACCAACTGGCAATTCCCACAGAAATTCGATACACATGCGTTGAGAAGGTCATAAAAAGCAAATTCCTCCGTATATTTGTTTAACTATTATTTCTTTCTTTCCTACTTTTTTAAGCTAATTAGTAACAGTTACACTCCGCTGTGAGCGATAGTTTGACTGTCTTAACCCCTTTTATTGCGTTAAATAGGTCGCATTATGACATTAAATGAAATTATTATTTTTTTTGTTCATGAAACTCTTCGCTCATTTACAACTTTCGACCCGTTTTCGAGGATAATTACTTTAACGCGACGATGTTTCAATTTGCTCAAAAATTTCTTACAAGTTATTCAACTTTCTGTCTCTCGTGGTATTTGCATTCCATTGACAACGACAAAGACGATGACGATGAGAAATTCTAACGTTCAATCAAGGTCAAATGTGTGTTTATTTACGCGACTGCAACTCGACGCGACTTGACTACTCAAGTAACGTACGTTTTTCTAATTGCAATGCAACTAACGACAGGTTTGTGGTTTAAAAGAGTAAACAGAAACTGCTTTGTGTATCTTTTATCAGCTTTTTTTTTTGCTTCAGGGACAAGATAAATTTTTCGTTTTTTTTTTCGAGGAAAAAATTGTCAATTTTCCATCGTCATGACGAGGAATTGCTCGCGAGTCAACAAAGTAGTAAACCAGTCGTTCAATAACTTTTACTTACTACTGGCTTGGTAGAAGTACACACCTAACTTGTTTCATGTGCGGTGAAAAATTGTGCCATGAGCGACCTTTTTGTTCATTTTCGCGCATTTATAGAAGTGAAATAAAAATAAATAAGATTCAAAAGTTGTCATTAAATGTAAAATTTGACTGCATTTTTAGATATTTTTGAAAATTGTTTGGAAATATTTTTAATTTTTGCTATTTAAAGTTTTTATATAATTTTTTAACATTTTTTTTAAAATCTTTATTTTTGAATAAATAAAAAAAATTAAAATAAATATATATTTTATTTAACGAATAATAAATTAAAAAATAAAGAGAAAGTTTTTTAAATAAATTAATTAATTTTTTAATTTTCTAATTAAAAAATATTTAATTGTTTGTTTTTTTTTTTGCAAATTTTTAAATTTTAACACAATTTTTAGAAAGCTTTTGAAAATTTCCAGAAATTTTTTTTTTGTTTGTAGGTAACTAAATTTTATTTTTATGTTTTTTTTATTTATTATTTTAAAAGATTTGTTACTTTTTGGGAAGTTTTAAAGTTATAAATTACTTTAATTTCCTTATATTTTATTTTTTTTTAATTCTCAAACTTTTTTAAATTTTTTGAAAAAAAATTAAATAGTCGTTTTCAAAAATTTACTTAATTTTTATAAATATAAAAATTATTTTTGAAACAATTTTGAAGATTTTTTTTTACCCAAATCTTAGTTTTAATTATTTTCTCTAAATTTTAATAAAACTCACAGTTTGCAGATTTTTATTTTTTTACTGACAGACGACAAAACGGGCCCAAAACCGCGTTTTTAATGAAAATTCCTTCAAAATGTCATAAAAAGCGACCTCATGCAATGCAATAATTTCTCATCATCTCAATTCGATTTTTTTCGAATTTATAGCTTTAGAAATCTAACACGTCAACAGACACAAAACGCTCACAAAAAAGATCAAGAGATAGAGATAAAAATCAGGTCACCGCAAGTAAAGCAAGCAACAACTTACCAACAATTCAACTTCTTAACGACTCCAATATCGGACTGCTTTGAACGAGCAATCACCATTTCCTCTGTTAGTCGTGACATGATTTTATGTTTTTTTTAATTTATTTTTTTTTTTGTAAAACAATAATAATTATAATTATTAATCAATTTTCTTGCACTATTTTTTTTCTCTTTTTTAATTCATAAATATAGAGATTATCTTGATTTTACATACACAACACGATATTTAGTCACACTTTTTGTACTGTAGTTCTATACTACAGTTCATGTTACAGACGTATGAAATCATCAATTTTCCTGTTAAAAAACTCTTTTTGACTTGTTTTTGTGCGATTTTGGGACTTTTCTTCACATCACTGACTCAAAAAGATACTTTTCGCAGTGGTAGTGGCCAGGAAATGCAGATAAGAACAGAAAATTACGAGATATTGTGTGTACGAAAGAGGTATTTATGTTTATTTTGCTTTTTTTATTTTTGCGATAAAATAACACAAAACACAAGAAATATTTTCCGTGAAAGCAACGAACACGACGAAGACCGATACACTACTGATTCATTCACTACGGAAAGCAATGAATGAATCCATCGAGTCAATTTTTTACACGCAGAAAATTTTGGAGTTAGTTTAGCTTTGTGTCAGACTGCTAACGGGACTTGAATTTTTGGAGCAATTCACTCTAAAAGATAGATTTTTTGAATGACCTCTCCCCCTATACTGTATCTATGGACCTCGTATATTCTGTACGTAAGACCCTCCCCCTAAAATTTCACCGTCATTAGGCGTCATCCATTCATCGGATCGCGTTAAAAGCTGATAACGGGAGATAACTCTGAATTTTTTTCGTAACTCTGAGAAAGGGGGAACGAAAATTTAATATTAAAAAATTAGTTTTGAATTTATCAAAATTAATTTTTCAGTTTTTAAGTTTTTTGATTGAAAAAATAAAAAAAAACTTCTAAAAATTCCAAAGAAATTTAACTTACGTTTTAAAAATTATTTCTAAGAAAAGAATATGTTCTTTTTCGTAAAAATTTGACATATTTTGAAGTTTTTGAGCTATTATAGGTGAAAAAATTTATAATTCGATATTTTTTAGTTCTAGAATTCTTTTTCGACCTCCAAAAGAATTTTATATTTTTTTTTGTAAATTTCTTTAGAATTTTTATAAAAGTGGAATTTTTTCACGGTTTTAAATCAAAATTTGAATTGCTTTAACAAAAAATGGTTTTTCAGAAGGGGAAGGGGGCGAAAAGTACGTCGTAAATTCCGACAATTTTCGATTATGAAGTCTAAAATGCCCCTTTCGAGGCCTAATTACTGAAGTCTTAAAATAAATTTATCCTCTGCCCCTCTGGGTCCCTTTACAATTGGGGGGAGGGGGCTTCGTTCAACAATAAATTGCCAAACATGCTAATTCAACACACGAATCAGCAAAATTTTGAGACGACTGAAACTGATAATGCAACTCTCCATCAAGCTAATTCAATGAAAAATCCATCCACTCACCTCAATTGGAAATCCACAAAAAAAGTCACTCACGTATGAATCCTCAAGTCAACAAACAGCGTCGATTCGCACTAAAATCCCAAAAAAACAACAATTTCTGCATAAAACCAGTATTTAGAATCCTGTTCCTGTCGTTTAGTGAAAAGATGAGATCGAGATGCACGAAAATAGTGCACTTTGATTGAGAAAATCGCGGAAATTTGAACCAAGAGACGCTCGAATAATTTTTATATAAAATATGGGTGAATATCGCTGCGTGAATTTTTACGAATTGTGTCGCTTGTGCACCGCTAGTCAAGGCAAAAAAGTGCACATTTTCTCGGAAGAGGGCAAGCAGAAGAGCTTGCAACTGAAAATAAACAAGGGACTTTTGATAAATGTGAGTTTTTCGTTGCTGCCAAAAATTGTATGGGGCACTTACGCAATGACTGATTGTTGTCTTTTTTTCTCATTTCTTGCAGGTGGACGAAAATGACAAACTCCCGAAAATTCTGTGTACGACATGTGTGCAGCAGGTGGAGACCATCTACGAATACAAAAACGGCTGTTTGCAAGCCCAAACGTTGCTCGAGGGCTGTTTGACGAGTTCCAAGCTGCGAAATGGAGGTCAAGTTTACATCAAAAGTGGAACGCCGCAGCAACAACAAGCCACTGTTGCAACTTTGGGCAATTTAAAGAGCGAAGCACCTCCGTTGGCGCCCAGTTTCACGATAACAGCGACGCCAAAAATGACGACGATGCCCACACAAGTCGCCGCTCCCACAAATGTCAGTTCGGATTTCTTGAGCAGCATAATTCAAGCGGTTGGGATCCAAGCAAATGAGGAACATAACGAACCCACGGTGGTCCAACAACCAGCAATGCCGCAATATACGCTGACAATTGACGGACAAACGTTGAAAGCGAGTCCAATTCAGTATAAAGTTGAAACGACGCCGACTTTTAATTTGCAACCGAGTGCGTCGACAAGTGCTGATTCGACGGAAATGTCCGGCAGCATCTCCGTGGATGAATTTTTGAAGCTGAAAAGTACGCCGAAGAGCACGCGCAAAGTGCAACCCGTGAATTTCGAGCTGAGTGGCATGACAACGAACGTCACGAAAAAAGCAAAAATTGAATTAGACAAGAAACCGAAGATAAATCTCGTGTTATCGACACCGACGAAGCAACAACAAACGATACCAATGACGATTCCGGCTTCGATGACGAACCAACAGCCGAAAACGATCTCGTTGCAGCAACTTTTGCAATCGGCCAATAAGCAACCGCAGCAGCAGCAACAACAACAACAACCGCAAACGTCAATGGTGCCGCTAATCATCAAAAGTGACGGCACAATTGAAGCCAACAACCAAATTTTGTCCCAATTAATTGCGAATAACGAGTTGACGCCGACGAAACAACCACCGCAACCGCAATACACGCAGCCCGCACAACAGCCAACCACCTACGTTCAACTCAAAATCCAACAAAACCCCGATGGGCAGCCCACAGTTCAACTCATGCCGCAGCAAATCCCCCAAACGGTCCAACTTTCGACACAAGCATTCCAAAATCTCAATATTCAGCAACAAATTCAGCAGCAAATCCAGGCACAGCTCGCCGCACAAGCCCAGCAACTGCAGCAACAGCAACAAAGTCAAGTTCAGATCACGTCGCAGCAACTTCAGACGGCTTTTAATCAAGCAGCAGCACAACAACAACAACAACAACAGCAGCAACAACAACCCACCATATCGATCGCGCCATCGCAACAAGCGCACATTATCCCGCAACAAATTCAAACGACGCCCCAGCAACAAGTCTCGGTCGACACGCAAGTCTCCCAAAGTGACATCACGATGGAAGCAACTTCCTTCGAGGAGCCCGAAGACAAGCCAGTGACCGTGAAAAGAAATTACGGCAAAAAACCGAAGGAAACGCCACGTCCTGCCACCCAAACATCACAAAAGCCGCAACAACAAACGACCGCGACACCACCGACTGTCACACAAACCGCGCAACAATCGCCGCCGAAGCAGCAAGACAACACCGGAAATAATTCCGACACAGATGCGCCGCCAACGATCGAGTCAATGATGGCGCAACAACAAATGCAGCTCATTACGGCGATTAAGCACGAAGGAAATGATCCGCCGGTGACACTGACGACATGCGATGTTTGCAAGAAGGTCTTCAAACGGAAGGAACATCTCATGCAGCATTTGAAATCGCACGTGGGACTGAGACCGTTCAAGTGCGAGGAGCCCGGTTGCAATAAATCGTTTAGTCGGAAGGAGCATTTGTTGCGACATGTTGTCAGTCATACGGGAAAGAAGATGTTTTCGTGCGATTTGTGTCACAAGTTCTTCTCGCGCAAGGATAATTTGAACAAGCATCGACGGTGAGTTTTATTTTTTTATGTGAATTAAATCGAATTTTCACTTTTTGTCAACTTTTCCTTCATATTTTGAGGTAAAAGAAATATTTATATTTTTTAAATATTTTTTTGATTGAAAAATCATGAAAAAAAAATTTTTTTAATTTTTTATTAAAAAATTTTTGACAAATTTTTCCCATTTTTAAAGGCAAAATATGAACATTTTATCATTTTTTAATGACCGTAACATTTTTTTATAATTTTTAATCAACAAAATTATTTTATTTATTTATTTTTAAAAGATTTTTTTCTTTCAAAATTTATATAAAAATTTTATTCAAATAATTTTTAATTATTTTTCAATTATTTTTACCAAAATTTAAATTTTTTTTTTTTTAAACTTTATATTTTTTTCACTTGAAATGTTCAAAATAAAATTTTTAATAATCTTAGTAGAGATTTTTAAAAATTGTTTAAAAAATTATTTTTTTTTATAATTTTTTGCGTTCTTATTTTAATAATTTAAATAAAAATTAAAATTTAATTAAATTTAATTTTTAATTTAAATTATTTTAGTTAAAATAATTATTTAAATAATTTTAAAGGCAAAATTTTATAAAATTAAATTTTAATTTTTTTTTTAAAAGAAAAAAATTTAAAAATTAAATTTTTGAATTTTTGTCCAAAAAAATTTTTTCATAAAATTTAAGAAAATTTTAAATTAATTTTTTATTATTTGTCAAAAATTTTTTTCAATTTTTAAAAATTTTTTATATTTTTTTTTTACTTTGTTTAAAATAAAATTTTAATTTTTAATTAAGTTTAATTTTTTTTAAACATTAAAATTAAATTTTTCAAAAATTATTTTATTAAATTTATTTAAATAATTTTAAAAAATTTTTTGCCCCCCCCCCAATTTCAAAAAAATTTTTGGACAAATTTATTTATTGAAAATTTTTAAAAAATAAGAAATTTTAAATTTTATATTTTGCCGAAAATTCAATGGGGCAAAATGTTAAAAAAAAAAGTTAAAAATTTTTATTAATTTTTTTTGACATATTTTTGGGTTTTTATTTTAAAAAATTTTCAAATAATTTTCAAAATATTTTAAATTTTTTAATTTTTTTTTTGAAAAATTTTTACATAAAAAATTCTTTTTTTGAAAGTATTTTTTAAAAATTAAATTTTTTTCAAAATTTTTCGATTTTTATTTTTTTTTTTGAAGTTGAAATTTTTTTGTTAAAATTTTTAACTTAAAATTTTAAAATATTTTTTCATCAAACAATAAAATTAAATAATGTATTAAATAATTTTATTAAAAAAAAAATTTTTACTGTTTATTTTAAAATTATTTTCAATTCGCTAAAAAAATTTGCTTAAATTTAATTGAAAATAAAATTTTTCAATTGACTAAATATTTGTTTTTAAAAATTAATTCATTAATTTTTTTTTTCTTATAAAAATCATAATTTGACAAAAAGTGAAAAAATTAGCCTTAGTAAAAATTTTCAAATTTTAATTTATTTTATTTTATTTATTTTTCAGTACTCATCCCGAAGTCGGCGGAGACAACGTCAAAGGCAAGAAGGAAAAAGTTCAAGAAGGCGCCGAAACGAATCCAATCGTAACCAAAATTAAAGTGAGTTCCCACCTGTAATAAACTCGACGAATTTTCTAACCAACCAAAAAACCAAAATTTAGGCCCGCAAAGCAAAACAAACAAAGCAAGACGGTCTCGAAGAAGGCGAAGTTGTCCCGCAATCACAGCAGCAACAACAACAACAATCGCAACAACTCCTGCCGCAACCCACGTACCAGCCAATTAAGATCACACAACCCTCAGATACTCTCACGCAGATGCAAAGTCAACCGATTCAGATCCAAATGACATCCACCGCCACACCCAGTAACACCGTACAAACGATCGGCACGTCGCAACCGCAAATCCTGCAGCTGCCGTGCATCGTGAGCACGAGCCAGGGGCAACAAGTACCAAATAGTCAGACGCAGCAAATTGCGTACACGACAAACCAAACGACGACGCAAGCCACCAAAACGACATATATCAAGGCCGTGACATCGGCAGACGGCAACACGTTGTACACGATACCGCTGATGCAGCAATCCAACTACATCACGACAAATGCGCAGGGTGAATTACAATTGGGCGGATTCAAGATCGAAAATAGTTAAAACTTTTAATTTTTTTTTTCTGTGAAAAAATTTTTTTATGTGTTTTGTTTCCGTGCCATTTCTTTAATTGTTTTTTTAAAATTTACTCTGGAATCAAGTAAAATGACGTAATTTTGCTCTCTCTTGCCCTAATTTTATCAAAGAACTTGATAAATATTTGTTGTCGCATTTTTCAGACATACAAAAAAAAAACACACATTTTTCCTATTGCTGTAAATTTCTCTATATTAATTAATTACTCTGTATGTACGTATTCTTATTTATAAATGTCGAAAAAGAGATTTTTATGTTTTATTCGGACGAGGATGAACATTTTTACAAGACTGACATTTTTAACAATTTTTTTTTTAATTTTTAAAAAATTATGAATTTTTTCAAAACTAGTTCGCTTTAAATTTTTTTTTCTTTTTTTTGCCCAAATTTTTTTTCTGAATTAGGTAAAACTAGTTTTAAAATTTTTTTTTCATATAAAATGACTGAAATTTAACAAATTTTAACTTTTTATAAATATTTCATTTTTTATTTTTTGTATTTAAAAATTAATTTGAAATCTTTTTAATTTTATAAAAAAAATTAAATTTGAAAAAAAAAATCTTTAAAAAAATTGTCAAAAAATTAAAAATTAAGTTCATTAAATAATTTTGTTGTAAAATATTTTTAAAGAAGTAAATCCATGTGAACAAAATATTAATTTTGGTAGAAAAAAATTTTAAATCTAAAAATTTACAAAAAACAAAATTATGAAAAGCAAAAAAAAAAAAATATGTAAAATTTTACAAATTTTTTTTCCCTACTGGATTTTAGATTTTTCAAATGGAAAAAAAAAATATAAAAAAATTTTTTTGAAGCGATTTAAATTATAATTAAATAAAATTATTTTTTAAAATAAAATTATTTAACTTTTTTAAAAATCAATTTTAAAAAATTTGAATATTTTTTTAAAAATTAAAATTAAAAAAAAATATATAAAAACTCGATCTTTTCCCATTTTTTTTAAAATATTATTTTTTTTAATTTTAATTATTTTTTCACAAGCAATAATTTTTTCAAAAAGTAATTTGATAAACTTTCAACTATTTTTTACGATCACTCGTTTAATTGCTGTGAAAATAAACACTTTTTAACCTACAACTTTAATTACCTTTTAATTCGAATAAAACAGATAAAAATAAATTCTTGTCTAATAAAACATAAAAATCTCTTTTTTATCGAATAATGTGTAAAAATTTTATAAAATAATAATAATTAATACTTGACTTGCAAAAAATAAAACATAAAATTACGATAAATGTTTTAAAAAATAAAATTATTATTATAAAACTACAACTAAAATTAATATTGATAATAAATTCAATTTATGGCTAAAAAAAGACACATTAGGAGCTAGCTACTTAATTATTTAAAATCATAAGAGACGTAAAATAATTTATTTGTAATTTTTAAACAAAAAGTATCTAGTGTTAAAACGAAAAAAAAATTATTAAAAAAATAAATAAAAATACTTTTGAAGTAACTTGATATACGTGAAATGTAAAAATGACGTATTTACATCTTTTTTTGGTGTTCAATCGTTTTTCGTTTCTCCTCATCTTCGTTCACATACCGTGATGCTTGAATAAGAAATTCAGTTTTACGATTTGAACTAACTGGTTGTTGCTTTGCCGTGTGTCCTCCCACACCTCAAGGTAGTTGATATTTTTAAGGCCCAACTTGATTTCGTGCGATTTGAGGAAATTGTCGCCTTCCTCGAACACGTCCACTGCATTTCGGCGGAATCTGAAGAGAAATCGGAAGCCATTGACCTGGTCGTGATTGCCCATTGCGGTGGTTCCGAGTTCCTGGATGTGTGCGTGCTGCCAGCCATGCGAGTCGCGCCAATCATGCACAATCTGGCCTTTGTCGTAATCCACTTTTAGATGGTAGCCGATCGCTTTGTGACGCGGACTTTGTGTCAAATTGATGGAAAATCTGAAATATTTTTGAATATTATGACCTAAATTCACTAGCGCCACACGAAAATAAACATTAAATGCGTTATTTCTGGATACTTACACATGTAACGGTTCATGTACGACTCCGCAGATTTCAATTTCGTCACCTTCGACCGGCTGGCGGGGCAGTTGGATGGAAAATGCCATTTTTGCTCGTAGCTCCTTGAGATCTAGTGTTTCGGGGTCTTCTTCGCGCGGCTCGCTCGATCGTCTGGTGATCAGACAGGAACGCAAACAATCCACTAAATTATCCAGCTTGAATTTTTTTAAAATAAAAATTGGGACAAAATTAAAATCGACACTTCTGGAGTTGAGGCGTTACTGAGTTGTTGAATTTTGAAGCACACAATCGCAGAAAGAATTCCATTCAAATAATACTAAAACATGTTCTTTGTGTAAACATAAAAATTTTGTTACAGATATTTTAATTAGCTTTATTTGTACTGTATGGCGGTAAAATTATTTCTCGGTTTGAAATTTATGTATAAAAACGAAACAAGTGATCGGAATCCAATTTTTTATAAAAAAAAATAATGAATAACGACGCGCTCTGTCTAGAGACGACTAAAAATAACTAATGCAATATGTTTCCAATAGACTAGTCAATTTTTTAAAGAAAAAAGATACGATATCGAGTATAAAATTAAAGTGAATGAGAGTTTGTGGGCATTTATTTTTAGATTTTTTTTAAAGAAAATTAAAAACTTTTAAAAAAATATTATTTTGATTTTCTTTAGTTTTTTTTAATTAATTTTTTAAAATTTTCTATAGAAAAATTTTAAAATTATTAAAAAATCAAATGATTAAAAATAAATTTAATTAATTAATTATATAAAATTTTGAGCTAGTTAAAAAAATTTTTTAAATTTTAATTTGAAATTTTTAACAAGAATATTTTATCGAAATAATTTTTCAAAAAATATTCATTGACTTAATTTTAAAATATTTATTGTCTTTTATAATTTGTTTGTATTTATTCTAATAAATTTAGTGTTAATTTATTTAATTAAATTAATAAGAACTTTAAATTATTTATTTATTTGTTTTTATTTTTTAAATTTGTAATTCACAAGTATTTAAAAATTATAAATTTTTATTAATATCAAATTTTTTTTAAATTAGTATTTCAAAACATAATTCAACCAAAATTCCAAAAAATCACAAAAAATTATCTGTTTGACAAAAATAATAAAAAAATATATAAAAAAGTCAACTATTGAAGTTTTCAACTTATTGAATAATTTTTTATTTCTCAAAAAAATGAAAAAAAAAAATAAAAAAAATTTAAACATCGATGGTATTTTTAAAAATTAATTTTTAGTAAATAATAAGAGAAATAATTTTATTTTTTTTTTAAATAATTTTTTTAAATAAATTTTATTAAATATTAATTTAATTTTTGAAATTTTATTATTTTGACATTAATTTTAAAAAATCTTTTTTTTTAATAAAATAATTATTTCAAAAGTAATTTTTGTTTTTCATTCAAATTTTTAAAAATTAATTTTTTTATGTTCATTTTTTAATATTATTATTTTTTAAAAATTTAATTTAAAAAATCAACATTTTTAAATTTGGTACCGAATTCAAAGACTGTTCACACATCTTTTCACGCATCACCAAACCAAAGAAAAAATAAAGAGAGAATACCTACACAGTAAATAGCCTCTTCTGTTTTCTCCAAAGACGTGCTCTTCTTTCTATGTTTCACTATACAACTACAGGTGTGATGTTATCATCACTCAGCACTGGAAATATTTATTATCGTTCAGCTTAAACAAGCAATTAGTATAAGTTATCACAATACCGGTAATTAAACGTGATCTAAGATGTTTTCTTGGCACTCGACGCTTTTACACTGAACGTACGTCGTTTAAAAAAAAATAATTTACACTGCGAAACTCCAAATAAATATTTATTTATTCCAACAATTATCGTCCAATTCACAGGTGATTATTGTATTATCTTATCTTTTATTTGTTTTGTTTTTAATTTTTTATTTGTCAAGAAATATTTTTTTTTTATTTTTTCAATAAAACTCGTGCGACTTCTTAACTGGGCTCGTTCTCGTAAAAGACTGATTCACTTTGTTAATGTTGCAATTTATCAGGTTCGATCGGCAGACGCGCTCCGTATGCTTAAATTGAATGAAATGGCTTTTAATTTACGCTACAAATGCCACAGAAGCAACAAGTAGGTACGAACAATGAAGAAAGAAAAAGAGCGGGAGAGAAAGATTTTTTCGAACGATGACGCCATCGCTATGTTGGGAACTTCGATCGCGTTCGCGGCATGTCTTTCATAAAATGCATAAAATTAAAAGAATTCGGGGTCATAAATTATTTCAAAGACAATTGAATGTTTAAAAATTTGTGTGTTTCGTGGGATGACATCATGATCGTGTTCATGACGACGCATGGCGCTTCTAGGGGAATTTGCGATTCATCGTAGAGTAATCGGGCCATATTTAATAAAACAATTTTTTACTACGAAATATTTACATATTAATACCGGAATTGGAATGTAAAGCCACCCACCGGAGATATTTGACGTGATTCACCGTTAAATACGAGAAAATGTGAGAAGAATTCGATCGAAATTGTCGATGAAGAGAGAATTCTCTTTATTAATTTTGTTAAATTAAATGGCTTTGGAGAAGTATCAGTGGCAAGTTTCAGTGTATTTATTAATTGGTTTGATACGAAGAAGTGGAAGAGGTAAAAGAAGGGGATTATTAAAAAATCGTTTTGTAGTTGTTAACCCTTTCTTGGACTGAAGAAAAAAAATTTTGTAAAATATTTATTTCTTTTTAAATTTAATTCAACTTATTTTTTATTTTTTTTTTCAAAAAAACGTTTCAAAAATTAAAAAAAAATATTTTTTTGTCTTCGTTTAAGTGTTTAAATTACATAAACTTTTATAGAATAATAAAATTTTTTTTTGATAAAATTTGATTCTGCCGAAAGTCAAACTTGTACAAAATCAGCAAGATGAGACAATTATGATTAATTAAACACGACAATAAAATCTTAAGTAGTGGCGGATTTTATTGTTCTTTAAATGGACAGAAAAAAATTTAAATTATTTTTTAGATAATTTAAATTGCTTATTTACACAGACTGAAAAAGTATATTTTTTCTCGGGATCCTAAAATTCTATTATAATTTTCCATCTAAAACTATTTGAAAAATTTAAAAAAAAATCATTTTTATAAATTTTTAGAATTTTTTTTAAAGTAAATTTTACAAATTTAAATTGTTAAAAATTGGAATATTTTTTAAATATTTTTCCCATTAAAATTTAAATATTTTTTCAAGATTTGTAAAAAATTTTAAAATATTTCAAAGTTATTTTTTTTTAAAAATCGACATCTTAAGAAAAAGAAAAATAATAAACAAAAAATTAATTTTAATAGGCGACTATAATTCATAATTTAAATTTTTGATGCATATGTAACGTTTTAAAAATTCATAAAAATTTGTAATTTTTTTAATAATTAATTTTACGTGTTTTCACTTAACTGTTGAAGAAAATGATTTTTTTTTGTCATTATACTTGCCTTTTATTTTTATTGTTTTTTTTTAATATTATTTCATTTTTTAATAACTTAATTTTAAATTACGTAATTTTGGCTAAAAAGTTTCTTATTTTAAATTTTTTGAATTTCTCTACGTTCCAGCTCATTATAATAAACCAAACATGAAAATAATTTTTTTTCGGTCAGAAGTGCGTTTTTTTACAATAAAAATTAGGTATTGCATGAACCTCAAATCGGTAAAAAAGTTATTGAATCTCCTCAGCAACAATTTTAAAATATAATTTTCAGAAAAATGTAAGTAAATGACCTCCGAGAAAAATGAAATTAAAACACACAATATTGAGCAAAAGTATTTTTAATGTTCATTTATTTTCAATAATAATCAATAAACATTAAGTTGGCAATATTACAAAAAATATTAATCATATATTTACACAGAAAACTAAGAAACATTAAAGTACAAATATGTGAATATAATTAATAATATAAGTTAATACAATTAAGAAAAATAACTAATCCTAACAACATTCTAAGGACAAAAAAAATGAGCTAACTCAAAAAACTAATCATAAGATTCAATAAATTGTTAAGGCATACAAAATTATTTTGTAATTATAAATGTAAAGCTTTTTTTTAGTAAATTAAATATATTTGGGTTTTTTTATTCAATTTTTTTTATAAAGGGTTTTTTAGGCGCATACATTTTATGTTTAATCTTGCACTCTTTTTAAATTTAATTTATTTAACGATTATTTATTTTTTTATAGCTAATTTAACACTTATACATTAACTTTTATGTATTTTTCTTTATATTTAACAAATTTTTTATCTTTTTAATTGAAACCTCTTTTTTTTATTCCAATGGACATTTTGGATAATTATTTTTTTTTCTAATATATTTATGAGAATATGATTTTTTTTCAATTTTTTAAAAGATTTTGAGTTGATGGCACAACAATAAAGACATTTGTGAGCTTCAATTAAAAAATAAAAGAAAAATATTCGAATTTGATTTGTAAAAAGACACAAGGCGGGAAGGATACAAAAATTGATTGTATCGTATTTTAATGTTAATATTTTATAATTTATTTAAAAAATAATCTTAAAACTAAATTATGATGTATTTTTAAGTTAGTGACACAAAATCCAGGGATTTTTACTAGGAAATATTTTTTTATTGGAAATCAAAGTACTCATCACATGATTTTTCATTATTTAAAAAAAAAATGAAATTTTTAATTTTTTTAAGAAAATTTGATTTAAAATTTTTTTGAAAGCACTTTGATCTCCCAAAAATTAAAAAAAAAACTTGAGATTTTTTTTAGTAGATTTAACAATTTCCTTAGGAATAGAATACTTTTTTCTTTAAATTCGTTTAATTTTTTATCATTTAAAATTTTTTATCGAGATAATAATTTTTTTTTTCATATAATTTTGTTCAATATAGATAATAAAAAATTGATTTAATTTTGTTAATAAGGCAAAAATCATGTATTTACATTGGTTTGGGTACGATTTTGTAAGCTCGAAGAGTTGTTTTGGTAAGGAAAGGCTTTTATAAGGATATTTTTTTTACTATATAAAGATAGATTTATTCGAAAAAAGAATTCAAAATAATTCTAGTAAAAAATATTTTTCTAGGTAGAAATATAATTTTGTTGGAAATGATAGATTTTTTATTTTGAGATTCATATTTTAATACTTTATTTTTTTATGAATTCATTTTTTGCTACTTCAGGTATCATTTTGTGGATGAACGTCGTTTTTTCGGGAATTTATGGCATTTAATGTCTGCGCGAAGAAAAAGGCAAAAAAAAATATTTAAGGCATTTAAAGGAAATAAATGGCAAGAAAATTATTTTTTTTTACATTTATCGGGTAAGCATATTTATGAAAAAAAATTTTTTTTTTAATTGAAATAATAATTTTTTAAATTAATTTTTTTAAATTATTTTTTTAGTGCTTGCCTACTTTTTTTTTAATATTCACTAAAAATTTGTATACAAATTTATCGTTGTTCTGGACATTTATAGGCCTAAATTTGTCTTTTTTTTCTTGTCTACTGAAACATTTCTCAAATCCGTGGAAACGACTGGTAATTTTTTCCATCGAAACCATTTTTTTATTTTTTCTGTGCGAAAATTTCTAAAATGCATATTTTTATATTTTTTTTAACAAGTGAGTAAAATAAACCTGTGTCTGTTCCATTTTTATCTACTTGTTGGTCTTTTCTTGTAATTTATTATTTTTTTAATTGTTTTACATTTAACACTTATTTTTTTCGTTAAAAACTTTAAGAGTTGTACAGAAATAGTTAATTTGTTTCAGTTTACACTTCAAAGATTAAATATATATTTTTTTTTAAATTGACGTTAATTTTTTTCGTGTCGGGAAATAAATGCTTCAAAAGCGGACGGACTGGTCAATTTTTTTCGTGTTGGGCGTTCATCATTGTTAAATTCTAGAAAATCCGACCTGCAGGAAGTTTTAAACACCAGTCCGTTCTAGTTTTTTTTTCTACATCCTAATTTTTTTTTGAGTCCATCAATATATTCCAATATTATCTTTAGTAATAATATAATATATAATATATGTATGTATAATATTTGTGAGGGTCTTACAAGCTACTTTTTTAAACTTTATAATGTTTATGTGTGTGTATATATTTTTTTTCTTTTGTGTCACAACTCTTTGTTCTTTTTGTTCCTTAAAAATAAGTTTTTTTTAACTTAAAAAAGTTCATTTATCGTCCTAAATAAGAAATCATCAATTTTTTTAAAGTTTCTGTTGTATAGCAGTATCACTGATAAATATTCGATTTTTTTTTTTGTTACAATGCAAAACGTCAAGATGACCATTTTTTATGTCTAACGAATTTTTGGATAATTCGAGTTTCAAAAAAAATTTTTTTTTGATGAATTTAATTAAAAATTTTTAATTTTTCCAAAAATTCTGGCCATCTGGAGTCGCATTATAATTTGACGGTACATGTACCTGAGTCAAAGTTTCTAATTCGATTTTAAGTTTCTTTTATTGCATTCGATGTCCAAAGTCTGAAAGTTGTTTGTGAGTGACGTATCCTAAAAAAAAAATTAAATTTTTAATGAAATTTATTTTATTTTATAAAAAAAATAATTTACCTGAAATTCCATTTGCATCTGTCGAAGCGACGATCGGAGTTTTCATGCCCATTTTGCTGTTGTTAATGTCTGCTGTGTTTTCGGGCGCCAATGATGTTACTGGTCTGCCAACGGGGTTGTATGGTATGTAAGATGCTGGATTAGTTGGTGGTGCGGGCTGAAAGATGAAAAAGGAAATTATTAAGTTTTTGTGTTTTTATGAAGAAATTTAGTAAACTTACTCGTGCTGAAGTCATGGCTGTGTGTTGGACGTAGCCAGAAGCGTTCGGTTGTAACATGGAACTTGGCTTGCAGTATCCGTTCGACATTATTACGGGATATGGCATCGTTGGAGCTTGTGTGGGAGTTGACGTGGGATTGCCCGGAATGAATTGACTCGTGTAAGAGGGTTGTTGGTTTGGCTGGAAATGAATAAAATTAAGTATATAAAAATTAATTAAAGTCCTTTAAAAATTATTAAAATTTTTTTGCCTCTTGTCTTATTTAAAAATTCGAAATTCAGTGAAAAAAAATTTTTTTTTATTTGAAAAAATTTTCTTATTTTTTTTAAATATTTCCATAATGGATCACTTTTTTCATAAAATTTTTTTAAAAATATTTGATTGGGGTTTTTTAAAATTTTAATTTATAATTTTAAAATTTTAAAATAAATTCAAATTATGAAAAAATTGATCCACATGGAACTTCGAAGTCCAACATTTTTGAACAATAAAAACAAGTTTTGAAATGCTTTTTTATAAAAAAAAATAACTAAAATTAAAATAAAAAAAATATTTCATTAAATTAAATATTTAAAAATCAATTTATTATAAATTATTAATTATTAAAATAATTATTTAATTAATTTAATAAAAAAAAGAAATATTTTTTGTTGATTTTTAATTAAAAAAAATTGCAAATTTAAAAATGATTTAAGTTAGAAATTCATTAAAAAATAAGGAATGCATAAAAAAATAATATAGAAAAATTTTTTGAAAATAATTAGATGCACAAATTTTAGGAAAAATATTTTTTTGAGAAGAAAATCCTTGATAAAAATGAATTTCATTACAAAAATTATTAAAAATTTATTTCTTTCATAAATTTTTGAAATTATTTGACGACTGTGAAAATTTTATATTTTAATATTCGAAAATATTTATCATTATTTTTTTTATGTTTTTGTATAAAATTAATATTATTTTAATCATTAATTAATTTGCTTATTTTTTAATTAAAAAATTTTTAAAAAAAATTAATTTTAGGAACAAGGGAAAAAACTTTTTGAATTTAAATTAAATATAATTAATTAATTAATTAAATAATTAATTTAATAATTAATTAAATAATTAATCAATTAATTGAAATAAAAACTTACAAAAAAAATCCATAAAAACCTACCTCAAAGTCATTATCCATCGACATCGAATGATTCGACGACTGACTTCCATCATCAATCAATCCCATCACGTCATACGACTGATCTTCCAAGCAATCATCATGAGCTTCCGCCGTACTATTACTTTCCTCGCTATTATTCTGCGCACTACTATCCGTATCAGTCCGTTTTCTCAGCAACCGATCTTCCTCCTCATACACCGAACCCAAATTATCCATAATAATATCCGGTTTCGCCAGCTTTTTCGCCCCATTTCCACCATCAAAATTATCTGGACGCTTTTCCTCCTGAATATCCTGCAGCTCAGCCGGTAACACGATCAAAATATTCTTCATATGCTTAATTTTCTGATAGAATTTGTAACCGACACCCAACATAGTGCACATCAAAACGAGACTGCAGATCATCGTCACAATCGTTTTCGCATCAATTCCGCCATAATGCATGCAATTCGTCACAATCGCCTTGGACCATTCCCCTTTCAGATATTCCGGGTACATATCCGAGTCGAGCCAATTGATGTACGCTTTATCCTCGACTTCGCAACTTTGATGATGCCCGGAAAAGTGTCGCAAGGGGTGTTTCGTGCTATGAACTGCCATTTCGTCGTCCGTATCGATCCGGTTGTTGTGCGTGGTGTCACGATACTTTTGTGTCACTTGTGTCGTCATGGAGTTGTCATCCGGGGCATGTGGACTTCGGATGATATTTACCGCCCGCACGGAAAATTCAATGGTATCAATGTTGGGAACGCATGGCGATGGCCTTCTGCAGGACAAATGTTTACTTTCGATCCTCACAATTTTTTCATCAACGATTTTTCCACGATATTTCGACACCGAACGGAGTTCATAGAAGTTAATGTGACCACTTTTGACCTTGGGCGGGGTCCAACTCACCTCAATTTCATTGGCATTGTTCGAATGTGTCGTCGAGGAAGCTTGACCCATGCTCCCAGGGATGCCAATTGCCGTCGTTTTGTTGTCTTTGTTGCTATTTTCCGAGCAAAATTGATTGCAAGCTTTCACCAGCAACTCATAATTCGTGAAACTCGTGAGATTCTGCAGGAGATATGTCATTTTCTCGTAAGGTTCCTTCGTCGTGTCGTTCGTGACGTTGTAGACTTCGATGTGATTGCCGTTGTAAAAGATGCTGTAGTACATCAAAACGCCGTTACTATCACGCGGACGCTTCCATTCCAGCTTCATCGAAGTATTTCGCACGTCGTACGCCTTAAATTCGATAGGTGGCGTTGGTCTCGCCTCAAGCGTTGTGTTCTGTAGGGGGTCACTATCCGGCCCATGTCGCGTATCCGAGAACATTGACAACACAATTTTATATGTCGTGTAAGGTTTCAGCCCGGTAAGCGTATAATTGTTCGCCGTTTGATTTATCGTGATATTTTTCTGACTTTTTTCCTTGCATTCGAGCGTTACAGGGTCCCGAATCGGACAAAACTTGATTTCGTAGCCTTTGACGATGGAATCGTACATGCAATCGAGCTTCCATTTGAGCTCCATGTGACTCGATCCGATCTGCGTGATCCAAATTGTCTTGATTTTTCCGATGTCGCTACTTTGAGCAGCCGTGCACATGGCCCAAACCATGCCGGAACTGCTTTTTCCGTTATTTGTCGACACGGCGAAATTTATCGAGCCATTTTGCTCCAACGTGAAGTTGTTGACAGACTGATCGACGCGCGCAAAATGAAATTCGCCGTCACAAGCGTTCGGCAGCGAATTCAAGGGTTTGCACCAAAAAACGGTGTAACTGACATCTTGTGTGCCTTTGTACGGATCTTCCCATGATAAATTGTAAACGCCATCTTGTGAGATTTTTTTCAAGTTCAGCGGGTGTCTTAAACGGTCGGCTTTCGGTGGAATTCGGATTAAACTTCCGTGCGTTGATTTTCCCAAACTATTCTGGCTTCGCACCACAAATTTATATTCGGCGTACATGTCGGTCTTGCTGAACTTGGCAAAGGTATTTTTCGTTTCGACCGGAACGCGAGACACCTGGCGGTCATTTTCGCGAACTTCAGTCACCACGTAACTAGCATTCGGTCCATTTCGCTCAGATTTGAGGAGTTCCTCCCAAAAAATGTAAATATCGTTGTCGTCGTTGATGAAAAATGCTCCTTCGTCCATTTTTGGGGGGCGATCGGGAATGCGGGCTTCAGTATGGACCGGAGTGGTACCAACGGCGGAATACATGTCTTCTGTGTCGCTTGAACGATCGGTGCGGACACGAATTCTGACGTCATACCAAGCATTGGCGTAAGGTAAATCATCCAAAACTACAAAATATCCCAAATTTTGGTCATTTCGTTTCTCTTGTTGCACTCGTTTCGGGTCAATAACCCGCCAGACAGTATCGTTGTTGTCACCTTTGTTATCAAATTCCGATAAAATTCGCACGTCATGCACGAAATTCACGTTGTAACCCTTTGGCAGCGTGTTTAACTGATCACTCAAGGTCCAGAAAATCGTCGCATTTCGTGAGGTGACAAATTTCGGTACGATATTCTCGGGCGGCGCCGGCACAATTGTCTCGAAATTCATCACGTTAAAGTGCTGCGTCTCGTTGAACAACTCGCTGATCATTTGCAGCGTGAAATTGAAGTAATTGTGCGTTTTGCGGTATTGCGCATTGGAAATTTCGCACATTTGGATCATCGTGTTCTCCACACTCTTCAAGACGCACGGGTTTTTGTAGTATTTGAGTAAATTGGTGAAGTACCACAACTCGTATTTGATGGGAAAATTCGTTTGAGGTCTCGTGAAGCTGCATGTCAAGTTTTGCCAGTTGTAGGAGTGGCATTTGAAGTCGGTGACGTTGTCGGGTTTGTAGTCCACGTAGACGTTGACGATGCCGACTCCTTCGGTGCCGTTTGGCGTTTGCAGGAGACATTTGTAACGCTTTGTGTGGTTTAATTCTGCGCGGTCCACGTGCCACAGGATTGATGATGAGTTGAGTATCTGGAAAATTTTAGAAAAAAAATTGAATTAATTTAAATAAAATTTTAAAAGATTCAAAAATAATTTTGAAAAATATATAAAAATTTAAAAAATCAGAAAATAGTTTTAAAAACAATTTAGGTAAAAAAAATTTCAAAACAATTTAGGAAAAAATAATTAAAAAAAAAATAAAAATTTTAAAATACTAAATTAATTCCAAAAATAATTTTAAAAAGATAGAAAAAATATATTTAAAAATTCAAAAAAATTTTACAAAAATTTAAAAAAATAATTTTTAAAAAATCAGAAACAATAAAAAAACAAGTAAAATTTTTAAATAAAAATTAAACAAATTTAAAAAATAATTTAAAAAATTTAAAAATTATTTAAAAAAAAAAATCAAAAATTTAAACCATAAATTTAATTTTTAAAAAAAATTTTTGAAATTCCAAAATAATTTTGAAAATTAAAAAAAATAATAATAAATCCGAGAATAATTTAAAAAAAATTAGAAATAATTTAAAAAATTAAAAATAATAATTAAAAAATTTTATTTAAATATTGAATAAATTTATTTGTGAATTTAGAAAATAATAAACAAATTCAAAAATTATTTTAAAAAAATTAAAAAAAAAATTTTAAAGCTATAGATTTATTTTAAATTTTTAAAAAATAATTTTTAAATTTTTTATTAAATTCACGAATAAATTTATTCAAATTTTATTTTTTTTTTTAAATCTGAAATTATTTTTTTTTTAATTGAATAAAAGTTAAAGAAAAATTTTTAAAACTTTAAAAAATTATTTAAAAAAAAAATATTTTGAAAAATTACCGTAATCTCTTTTTGTGGAATTCTCTTCCCGTTATGACCAAAATAAAGGTACGAGCTGTTGCGTCCATCTTCTCTCGTCAAATTTAGTGTACAAATTACATCTACTGAGCTACCTACTAATGCATTGACAGTTTCAGGTATCACAACGCCAGTCCCTGTCCATAATCTGGAACAACTGCCCTGACTGAAGAAAATGGCTGAGAAAATTACCGTCAATAAGATTCTGTGAATTTGTTGTCTTCTGTAGAAGAAAAAATTAAAAATTAAATTAGTCTCGAATTTTAAATTAATAAAAAAAAACTGGCAGCCATAAAATTCATTAGAAAAATTCATTTTTTGTCAAAAAATCCTAAGTATTTTTTAAAAAAATTCTGAAAAAACTTGTAAAAATTTGAAAATATTTTTTGAAAAAATTCCGAATTATTTTTCAAAGTCAAAATTTTTTTTCAAATATTTTAATTTTATATTTGTGAAAAATTTTTAAATTTTTTAAAATTATTTTTTCAAAGATCAAACCTAAATTTTAAATAAAAAAAAAACAATTAAATAAATTTTTAAACATTTATTTCATTTTTTTAAGGCAATTGTTCACAAAGGCAACAATTTAACAGTCATTCTCGCTTCATTTAATTTAAAAATAAAATCTTATTAATTCTTAAAATAGGAAGATATTTTTTCAATTTTGTTTTTTTTTTAATTTAAAACTTAACATAATTTTATTTTAATATTTTTTGGTTATTTCTTCCATCAAAACTTTGATATAAGAAAAATACTGATTCTGTTCAATTAAACGTATTTTTTTTAGTATTTTAAATGCTAATTAAAGCTATAATGGCACTTTTTTTGGTTTCACAAATTTTTAAGAAGGCAAAAATCATCGTCCAGTGAATCCTGGTTGAACGTAACCTAAAAAAAAATATTTTTTTTTAGAAAAAATCATAAAAATCGAGAAATTTTGATTTTTTTGTACCCGACATTACTGGTTTCTGCTGCTCTTGACTAATTTTCAGCATTTCATCCTTCAACGACGTCCGCACATTCGGTTGAACGACATTTTTTACGTAATTTGTTGGCGTGATTCCCTTTGAGATTTGCACGTAATTGTTATTCGGTGGAAGATTCGCCGGGATTGAAGTGGGAGATGGCCTCATTTGCAAATATGGCGTTTCAGGTGACATCAGTTCAAAGGATTCCGGAGCTTTTGTGGGTTTCATTTCCACATAAGGCGTCAAATTTTCCGCGATTTTTGTCTTATTTTGAGTTTTTTCCATGTCTCGTTCCGGCATTTCGCGGATCGGAGGCAATTTTTTACGGAAATCCTCGAGTGGCGGTAAAAGAGGCTCATTTTGTTCGTTGCTGGTGACTTCTTCGGGACTTTGAGCACCATATACCAAAACAATATCTTGCTGTGCAGCGGACATAGGATCGCGAGAAAATAATTTTTGAAAGATGAAAAGGTTGGTTTTTGATCTGATGTGCACGTCGTTGATATCTTTGACGCCCGGTGGCAAGTCAATTTCGATATTCATGCATTCATTGAGTCTTCGGTAGATTAAAAACGCTCCAACGAGGAAAATGCTCAAGAAAAATAGCATTCCGAGGATGTAGGAAAGATTAAATGCCGCCAAATTCCAACAGTTATAAGGCGAGGAACTCCATTCTCCGTAAATTATTTGATAATCTGAGAGGTTTGAAAGGTCTTGATCCTCTTCGCTGCAAAATCTGAGCTCATCTGGGTCAGGAGACTCCCAATAAACGTCAGGATCGATGACATTAACAGCTCTAACAAATATTTTATATTCATTTTTCTTCTTCTGACACAAACTATGGATGCGACAACTGGTGGATTTTACTCTGTAGACCACGGAAGCTTCTTCCGAGGCACTATGAGACTCAATTTTGACTTCATAAAATGACAAATTTCCTCCAAAATGGTTTGGTTCGGTCCAGGAAATCATTTGGTCATTCACCGTTAACGACAAAGGCATCTCCGGAGCTAAAAAAATCAAAAATTTCATTAAATCTTTTAAAAAATTCAGGTGAAAATCAACAAATTTACCCCCAATTTCCGTCTGAAACTTGATAATATTCGAAGACTTGTTGGAACACTCGACCGTACATGCAAAAAGATACACATCGTACTTGGTAAAGCTTCGAAGTCCATCCAAAATATACGAAGTCGAATTAACTTCCATATTTTTCTCGTGTTTATGAGCAATAAATCGCGTCTCATTTGTCTCCGTATCTTTTTCGTAGCTGAAAAACTCAATTCTGTGATGACGGATGAGCCCGTTTATCGTTTCCGGCTTCGTCCAACTCAATTTTACGGAATTAGCGGTGAGATTTGAGTATTTTAAATCTCTTGGAGCACTCGGAGCTGAAGATTTAAGACAAAAAAAGGTAAAATTTGTTCAAAAATTTTGTTAAAAAATAATTTTACCAGTTTCTGCAGTCTTTTCCAGCACCTCAAAAGGCGCGCCATTCTTGCCGGAAGTTGAAATCATGCTCACCAAGACCCGATAAACCGTGTACGGCTTCAAATCTTGAACAAATTGACTTCTTACGTGCTTTTCTGGGTACAAAGAATGACATTTCACGCTGGAAGGTTCCTCACAAATTGTGATATTAAATTTTTGGATGACCATTTTGTCGGGACAATCGACTTTCCAGTTGATACTGAGTGAGTATGGGTCGATTCGATCAATTGCTGCATGTAATAATTTCCCGATATCTACAAAAAATTGTAAAATTTATCAAATTTTTATCAAAAATGCTGAAAAAACTTACAATTGGGCGGATTTGAACGACATTCACTCCATTTCATGCCAGTAGTGCGTTCGCCAGCATATGCCGCAATGGCATAGAGCAAAGTTGGATCGGCATCGAACATAATCCACCGTTTTTCCTTCGAAACTGTCACGTAACTGAACTGTCCGTCGCAGGTGTTGGGGTTTCCCGATATGGAAATGCACGAGAACATGACAAATTTATCGATTAAGTGTTCTTCCGTGCCCTTAACGGTCCACGTCAAATTATGTTTGTTCGCCTCATCTCTCTGGAATATCTGCACGAGCGATATTTGGACGTCAAGTAGTTCGGATTTGACTGGTACGTGACTTTTCAGGGGTTTTAGCGACGTTCCATTGATATTAGAGCTAAAAATTTCAAAATAATGTTCCTGGGATGAGAGATGAAGATGCGGGAATTGAGCGGAAATGCTTGTAATTTCCTTAGTTTTTGGTCCTCGGATGTCATACCGGAAATCTGGTCCATTTTCTTCGTATTTCTCGAGATGCCGCCAGTAAATCGTCAAATTATCGTCGTCATGGATGTAAAAGGCACCGAAAGTGGATTCTGGGGGACGATCCGGCACGCGACTTAAGGTTTTAACTTTTTCAGTTACAAAAGGGGACCACATTTCTTCCGTATTTTGAGCGGTATGGGACTTTACCCTTAGTCGAAGGTCATATTCCGTGAAAGGATACCTCAGCGGGACACGCAATTCGCTCGTCGTTGGATGAATATTCGTGAAATTCGTCGATTGCCAGCTTTCGTCGAACTGACATTTCGTTTGAACTTCGTAATCGAACGAAATTCTGGTATTTTTGTAATGCGATGGGACTTTAAACGTCAAAGTTGCTTCATCGGTGGTTGTATTGGTCACCAAAAGGTCCGTCGGGGCAGCAGGAACAACATTCGCCAAGTGATCAATTTCGAAATTTTCCGTATTTGTTCCCACAAGTCCCGTTTTCTCGGCATATCGTGACTCCAGGGTGAAATAAAAATAATCGTCAGCCTTGAATTTCTCAACATTACCGGACGTGGTTTCGCCCTTGTAGTACAAGTCGCAATATTGACCGCGTTTCGAGTCGTTGTGCAACGGACAGTTGTAATAATTGCCGGCACGATGCCGATCCAGCTTGTATGTCAGTCGATATGACAACGGGATGTAGTTGTCCATCTCCTTGAAAGCGCACGTCATGTTCAGCCAATCTTTGCTGCGACAGCTGAAATCTTTCACGTTGCCCAAACGTTTACCTACGATGAAAAAATAAATCATTAATCGCTCATCGATATCGTTAATTTCACTGCCAATAACAATAAATTAACGAGATTTGTTTACACTGATTTTCCTCAATTCACTCACCGACAATCACTGACGTAAATGCCACTCGTGACTTTCCCAGCTGGCACGTATATTCGCATCGGGAATACGGGAGATTTGGAAGTTTTAGCCGGATTTTGTTTTTTGATAGGATTTCGACGCTTTTGTGTGTCGTGTCGTACGTTTTCCAGCTGAGTCTATCACAGGTCTCGTTAAAGAGCAAATGTTTGCTTGTAAGGCCGTCACCTTGTTTGAGATCAAAGGTGCACTCGATCGAGTGGTCCACTTCATTTTCAAAGGCATAAATTACTTCTGGCACAACATCTAAAAGAAAAATGTGAAAAATTAGTAAAAATTAAAAAAATTAAAAAAATTTCAGGCAAGTGCAGCTTTAAAATATTTTTTCACATTATTTCGCACAATTTTTTTTTTTCAAATTAATATTTTTAAAATTTTTACTATTTTTTTTTTTAGTTTTTGAACATGATTTTTAATGTTAAATTAATTTAAGTTATTTTCAAAATTTTCAATTTAAATTAATTTTAATTTTTGGTCACTAATTTTTTTTCAACTTAAAATTAAAAAATTTAATTAAAATTAAAAATTTAATTAAAAAAAATAATTTTTTAACTTTGTATGTATTTCAAAAAAAAAAAAAATAATTAAAAATTAAATTAAATTGAAATAATTTAATTTAAAATTGAAAAAAAAATAATTAAAAAAAATTTAAAAAAAAATAATTATTTTTGTATTTAAAATTCTGAGAATGTTTCGAAAAATATTAAAATAATTAAATTTTACACTAAAAAATCATTTTAAAAAAATATCAATAATTTTTTCAATATTTTTTTTTAAATTTAAACATAAAATTTTTAGATTTTTTTTTAAATTTTTTGAATTTTTTTTTATTAATTAATTAAAATTTTAAAATTATTAAATTGTAAAATTTAAAAAAAAAAATTAATATTAGAAAATTTTGTTTTTCAATTGCACTTGCCTTGAAATTAAAAATAAAAAAAATACTTACATCCAAATCCGCAGATTTGACTGACTAAACTTAGGGAAACTAGGAATAGGAGTAAGGATTTCAGCATCGTTTGATGTCTGTAACAGAAATTCGAATTATTCGATGTTAGTATAAATTACTTTTGCAGACACTTAAAATAAATAGAAAAATAGCTACATGCTGTGCTCACACCTTGATTAAAACCAGCACTAAACTACGAGGTTAGATTCGCTTTAAAATTAATTTACGTAATTAATTTCTCTCTTTTAAGCACAGAAAATTTATTTACATTAAGACAATAACAAATTTAATGAAGTAATTTTCCCGTGAACATTTAATTGATAAATATTTGCACACTTCCAACAACGATCGCTTCACCTCTGCAGGAAATGGAGGCAAACATCGTTTAATAGAATTTTTTTTAAAACTCTTTTAAACGCAATCAATTGATTGAAAACAAAATTACGCAGGAAAGACAGAAAAGGCATGTTATTATTGGCTATAAATGGAAAACGGTGTACGTTTCTTGTCAACAGCAAGGCGACCACAAGCTCACTTTTGTTAAAAGTTATTGTCATGCAAATTAATATGAAAAGTGGTAGGTTGGATAGAAACAGGCCAGCAGAGGTTTCAGGAGGATGGACGAGTAGTGTCAACGTACGTTGATGACGGACAATGAGTTCGCGGAATTCGGTTTTGATGTTGATACTGTAGCGGTTTTTTTTTGTTCTGTGTGGAGGTGGATTGCGGCGAGGTGAGTTCGTAGAATTTTTTCTATTAATGGTGCTTTTATAGAGGTTTTTGATATAAAAATTGTGATTTCAATGAATTTTTAAAAAAATTGATTGAATCGCAAAGCTTAAGTCATTTCCGGAAAAAATCCGGTCTAAAAAAAGTTTTAATAATTCGAAAAATTCGTCCAAAATTTAATAGTTGAATATTTTTTGACAAGAATAACTTCAAGAGAGTGCCTTTTTTGTTAGAGTGAAATTTTTTAAAAAATTTTCACTGATTTTGAAATTTTTTTCTATTTTCCATTAAAAGTTTTAAAAATTAAATTATTTGTTTTTTGATAAAAAAATTTTTTTTTAAAGAGTATGATAAAAAAAAACTAATAAAAAAATTAATTTAATTTTTAAAATTTTTGTGTTGAATTTTGAACTTGATTCAGTACAAAAATTTATCTTTTTTTTTAAATCCGGGATTCAAAAATAATTTCTTCTAAAATTTTTTTAAATTAATTAAGAACATTTAAAAGAGCCTTAAACAATTTATTTATTTTTTACTAAAAAAATATGAAAAGGACGAAAATCGCAAAAAGAATGAAAAAATATTCATCTTTAGGTCATTGACAGCCTTTTTTATGGTTTAACCAAGGTTCTTGAAACATTTAATTAGTGGTTTTTGGTTCTCTTTTATGCACTTTTCTAACATATTTCTTTCATTATTCGTTCTTTTTTTAATTATAAATCTTTTTTCACCTGCTCTTTTATTTTTTTTTGTTTAAAATTTTAATCGATTTTTGTAATTTTAATTTTTTTTTTATTTTTATAAAAAATTTCAAGACTAAGTCACGTTAAATCCAAAACCAAAATGAATCACTTTTATTTTTAATCAACTTACAATCCACAATCAACTCCATAAATTCACTATTCTTAATCTTATCTGCATTCAATGAAATAAATAGATAACGTCCCGTGATTCCCAACCGTTTAACTCTAAATAATATCTCAATTTAACTGGAAATATGCAACAAGAACCTCGTCTTTATTTTTTTCCGACCTACCTACTTATTTACAAAACAGCCGTCCAAACATCCGTTGCACCAAGTAACAACAATGCAATGGCTCAAAAGCTATTTTACACACACACCACATTTTACGTCTTTTCAATTGGCTCGATTCCGGTGTATTTATTAATGAAAAGCCTCCTTTAATGTAATATGATTTGTTATCGATATCAATCGTTTTGTTGTTGTTATTATAGGAAAATTGTTTCAATGATGGACAAGTACTTATGTACCTTCAATGAGGCATGCAGAGGGGGGAGGTAAAGGTAATATTTATAATACGCGAGTAATATCAGGTTTCCAGCGAAAAGCCAATGATGATACGAAAAAATGTAGTTTTATGAAGAACCAATAAAAAAGAGGTGAAGTTACAATGTTGCGTTCGTATGTTCGTTGTTTCATGGAAATTAAAATGAGGATTAAATTTATTCGTGAAACGAGGACTTGAGTGCATTTTAAGTCAATTTTCGACAAATTTAATTTTTTTTTTAATTTTATTTTTTTTTAACATTTTTTAATAATATTTTTGTTTTCGGAAATATTTTTTTTCAATACTTTAAAAATTTTCACATGGGTTTCATATGATTTTTCAATCAAAAAATATTTAAAATTTTCTTTGAACAAAAAAATTCAGAATTTAAAAAAAAGATTTTTTTGACAAGAAAATTTATTACGATTTTAAAAGTTACAAAAATTAATTTAGGCCGTTCAAAATTTTTTTTTTTAACTTTTTTTACCATGCCTTTTTTTAAAAATCGAAAATCCGGGGGCAAAATAAAAAATAAAGTTAAAAATTTCCTAAAAAATGACCTTTTTTCATTTTTTTTAAAAACATTTTTCAAAATTTTTAAAAATATTTTCAATTTTTAAAAATTTTTGTATTCAAAATTAAATTTTAATATGAATTTTCTCAAATAATATTGTCGAAAAAAAAAATTTTTTTGACAGTTATTTTTATGATTTTTTTTTTTTTTTTTTTTTTGTTTAAATTAAAAATTTGTTTTTTTTTTAATTATCTAATTTCAATGTAAATCTAATTCACCTTAAAAACAAAAAAAAAGTTAAGTTACCAAAAAATGTTTAAATTTTGACATTTTGTATAAAAAAGTATTTCAAATTTTGAAAAATTCTGAAAAAAGTTTGTATTTATTAAAATCAAGTTTTATTTTATTTTATTTTAAAAATCCCAAAATTATGCAATGCTACTAGAAACAAATTTTATCTTCGAAAAATAAAAAAATCGACTGGCAGAACGAAATCTTTGGTTTGTCAACATTCACATTTAAAATAATTCAGACAGACTACCAAAATAACACTAAAACCCCTAAAAAATGCATTTAACAAAAAAGTTTAATACCCATGCAAAAACTAAAGAACATCAACATGCAAAATCATCAATGTTGTTATTATTATTACCCATAATGAAAGTTAATTAAATGCCTCCAAATTGTATGACGGCGTTGATGATGATGGTGTAATCGTCGCTTTGTCATAGTGATATGTTTGTATGCTTTTATTTTTTTTTTTGAGAGACAGATATACTGCAGGGAATTCAAATTGTCAGCACTTTTTCGTCAAACATCTCGAATTTCACTCCAACTTGCACTTTTATTTGACGTTAACTACTTTAACCGCAAAAATTTATACATTTTTATTGATTTTCTCCTCTATTTAGTAATTTATTCTAATTAACCACACATTTTTTTTTCAAGCTTGTTATTTTTTTTTATAATTTTTGCGTGTTGTGTAAAATTAAAATTTAAATTAGTTTCCTTGATTTTTTTCTAGGTTTTCACACGATCATCCGGCTTTTGCAGTTCTAGTAGAACAGTAAGTTTCATAAATTCTATAAAGCGAAAAAAAAAAATTAAAAGAAACACAAATTTAATTTTTTTTTCAGCACGACTAATGTGTTTGTTCGTCCGGATTCAAAGAAACTCAACGTAAGACTGAATGAGTGTACAAATATTAAAATAAATTTCTGTTGAATGAGAACTTTTTGTGTATCGTATGTGCATCCATCCACTCAACTAGAGGTACTTGTGTGTTTATTTATGTTACACAAATTTTTACCCAAAAAAAAAATTAAACACAAAATTGTATGTAACATGTGCGTTAATGTGTTTCGGGTTTGTGTTCAGGTCAAAAATCAGAGTGAGTGCATGGAGCGGAGATACACCGAAAAAACCCGTAGAATGAATGAAAATCGAGAATAAAGAGAGAGAATATTATTATTATTATTTTATTTATTCATATGCAATGCACACAGACACTCGAACCAACACAATGACAGACAGACAGACAGAACGTTGTTTACATTTTACTCCGAAAAGAGGCATTTATTATTTTGTTTTTGTTATGTTATGTGCCGGATTGTGAGTATGTGCTTCGGATTGATGTGGATGATGATAGTTACGGACCAGATGGAGAAAAGATAATGAACATGAATTTACGATTCGAGTTTTTTTTTTTGTATTTTTTGGCGTCCTGCTTATGTTTCGTTTTTTTTTTGCGTTTACAGAGAAGATGTTACAAGACCTGTTTGTGGTGCGTTTATTTGGAGACAACGACGACGACGACGACGAACGACAAAGTTGATGACAGCAAGGATGTGATCATTTATCAAGTTATATTTATTGATCACTTCACTTTTTTTTCTCTCTGGATTCGAGATAGAAAGTATCGAATGTCCGGTTAATGTTTATGGATTCAAAGGAAATATTAAAGTTTGTTTACCAAATGTCCCAAAAAAAATTTTTTTTCAAGAGGTTTTACGGGAATTTTAACCCGTTATGAGATGGGTGGTCGTAAAAATTATTAAAAAAATAACAAAATTCAGTAAAGAAGCGGATTTTATGAGGACCTGCTAAAGTTTTATGGTAAGTGGTTTGTTAAAATTTTATTTTGAATTGACAAATTTTTTAAAATATTTTTTTTTTTTTGAAAAATTAAAAAAAAAATATTTTCTCAAGAAAAAAAATTAATTTAATTTAAAAAATTTAAAATTTTTAAAAAATTAATTAATTTAACAAATTAAATTTAAATTAATTTAATTTTTTCAATTTGAAATTATTAAAAATCAAAATTAAATTAAATTTAATTTGTTATTAATTTAAAAAAAAATTAAAATTAAAATAAAAATTAATTAATTAAAAATTAAATTAAATTCATAAAATTGATAATTATGATAAATATTTTTTTATTTTAAATAGAATTATTAAAAAAAGTTCTATTAATTTTTTTTTAAAAAAATACAAAAAATTACTGATTTGAATAAAAAAAAAAATAATAAAAAAAATTTTTTTGAATTACAAAAAAAAATTTTCTAAATTTTTTTTAATAAAATAAATTTTTAAATATTAATTTATTTTAAAATTGGTAAATATTTTGCATTAAAATCATTAATAATAAATAGTTCGTAAAACAACCTCATATCGAGCAAAATTTCTTGGAAATATTCACCACGTCACTAACTATTTTTTTTCTCAAGATAAGTGACGTTGCAAGGTTACTTTCTAACAAAAACTTATTCATTACTCATTCCCGTAAACGAAATAATAAAATATTTTTACAAAAAAACGTAAATCCATGAGATAATTTCCGGTGAATTTTCTGACATCATTTCAAGTCTCTTTAATTCTCCGCTTTTCAATCACCACCATCTCGGTCGACAGTCGCTAGACGCGATCGTTAAACAAAAGCACTCAATATTAATAATACTGTTTCATTGTTTTCTGACATTTTTGCTTGAAAAAAAATTTATAAACCTTGCAAAAAATAAAAAAGTAAATCATCAATCATCAAAAACGAAGACACCGAATAATTCATCAACAATAACAACCAAAAGCGAAAAAAAAACATTCTACTGTATAAAAATATAAATAAATGATGATAATAAAAACTATTTCGCGCATTCCTACCGGTGATACTACCTGAGACGGCAGTGAGAAGAAAAGGGACCGGAGACTCGGTTGTTAAAATTTGTAAAGTTTTTATCAAGAAGGTAATCTTTTGTTAAGCTTAAAAGTTTTTTTTTTCACTTCGCAAAATTTGTAATCTACTTAAAAAGTTGTAATCTTTTTAATCTACAATGGGAGGGAAGAAACATAGTTTTTCAATATTGTGAAAGAATTTTTAAAGTTTTTAAAGTACATTTTTCGTAATGAAGTTTTTGAAAGGAAAGAGGAAGTTTTTGTGCCAAGTGAATAATTTTATGATTGAGAAATTTCGCACTGTCCTAATGAACGGATTTCTTTGAAAAAAAAATCAGGAAAGTTATTTTTATATTTATTGACATATTTCAGGTTTTGCGTCATCAATTTATGGCACTATCAAACCAGAATCGGATTTTTAATCCTACAAATTGAAAAAGTATGAGATAGATTGCATATATAACTAAAGTTCAAAATCTGAATAAATTTTGTAACGAAATCACTCAAAAGCAATTTTTAAAGCTGTGATAGGTTTAGCTAAAAGAAGGTTCTGGAACAGAAAAATTAGACCGATTCTAGGGAAAAAAATTGTGAAAAATTAAGAAAATTTCTTAAATATGTTGTGTAAGATTCATTGCATAACTCATCACGCAGGGGTGGATAAAGTTTATTTTTTCTCGGGATCCAAACTCATTTCCCAAAATTAGATTTACATTTTTTTATCTCAAAAAATTGAAAAAAATCTTAAAAAATTTTACACATTTTTGAAAAATTTAATTTTCAAATTGTAAATTTTTCCAATTTTTTCCTAAAAATTTGAAATTTTTATATGAATTTCGAAAATTTTCCGGAAACGAGGTTTCCAGGGTCCCGCACTTTTCATTCCATTTATTTAAAAATTTTGTAGGTTGCATAGTTTTAGGGTATATTTTTCATTCGACGGGTGAAACGAAACTTACGGGTAAAGTGAGATTTTTTTCTGATTTTTTTCTTTGAAAACTTAAATAGTTGGAAAATTGTTAATGATTGATTTTTTTTAATATTAGAAAATTTTTAATTATTTTTTTTTAAATTTTGTTCTTGGTTGAAGATTAACAGATTGAATTGAGAAATGTTTTAAAAATCATTTTTGAATTCAGGTTCGAAAATTTTTGATTTTTTTATTCGATTGATTCCTAAATTTTGAGGAATTCTGAAATTTTTGGAAAAAATAGAATATAAAAATCAAAAAATTTTCTTTAGTTCAAAAAACCATATTTTTCGTCAGACTTTCCAGATTATTCTCTCCTCAGTGGGCACAAAAAAAAATAAATGATTTTACATCATTAATTTAAACAAAATTCCACGAAAAACTCATATTACACCATAACATTATAAACATGTAGTACACATGACTCCAACATGACTAAGGGTTGTTGGTTGGATTCCTTCTATTTTTTCTTTCTTTTTTTCATATCATTAATAATGTTTCACTGCTCCAATTTTTTTTTGTTTGATATCTATATCCACTACACCATATCAGATAGCATATATTTATTTATTATTTTTTTCAGTATTGAATCACCTCGAAAACAAAAAATAACATACCTTATAAAATATCGTTCATATGAATTTGTACGAATAACGCCAACAGTTGATCTATTTCTTGGAATTCTTTGGGTACAACTCGTCTTTGTCATTCATTTCATAGACATTTCCTACATAACATACGGTCTGTGGCAAAAAATATTATTTTAATACATTTTATTTATAACGCACACATTTTTGTATTTTATTTTGTTTACCATGGGCCGCCAAACGCGTCTACAGTAGCGAGCGGCGTGCTTTGCTCTGTGTTAGTACCGTCTTTAAACACAAACACAAACTCATTAAAAGTTTTTTTTTGCAATAAAAAAGGAGTTTTTTTTAGGTATACACTTTTGATGTACTACTGCAATAAAGGGGTTTATTTGCGTGTGTGTATATTTATTTCCAAAATAAACAAATAAATAAATTGCTCTCTGAGAAATAAATTTTCTCTGTTTTTTTACTCAATTTGAATGCAGGCAAGTAAAGGCCAAGGTAATTGGATAAATTTACGTATTATAATAATATTTGGTCGGTTTTTTCAATTTTGTAGGAAAGTTTTACATGCAAATTTATTGAAATTATTTTTATTTATTAGGCGGAAAAACGACTGTCATCACTTGTTAAGTATTCACAATAAACTGTCGTCGATATAAATGGTCAATTTTGTGGTTATGTGATAGAGGAAAACAAAAATATCAAATGTAACTCACTACAATGATAAGATTAGATAAGATATAAATAAATAGTACCGCGAATGATTAAAAACAACGTGAAAAAGTGGCAGTGGCGTGCGTAAGTATCATAAAATTTTTTTTTTTTGAGAATTTTTTTTTGTGAAATTCGAATCAGGTAATCATTAATTTTTAAATTAATTCCTCCTTTAATTTTTTGAAAAATAATTTATATTGCATGGAAATTTCAAATTACAGCATTCATACGTCATAGGCAGGATGAAGAAGAAACTTGATAAAGACACCAAGCTGCTACTTTACAAGACCTTGCTGTAACCACACATTGACTACTGCAGTAGCATCTTATTCCTGGCAAGTGACGAGACAATTAAAAAGCTGCAAATACTCTGCAACCGTGCATTGCGAGCAATTCTCTTGAGGGACAACAGATCCAACGTTGAATCAATGCTGCGGGATACGAATCTGCTGAATGTGAAACACTATGGTTTTATGTACTTCAATAAATGACTCTTGCTGATTCACAAAGCAAAAATGGGTCTCCTCCCGACCTATATAACCGAGCGCCTCTCGATTGTCAGCGAACTCCAACCGTACAACTTGCGCTGAGGAATCAGTTCATCAGTCTGCCACAATATCGAACTGCAAATAGCCAGAACTCGTTTTTTTTATAAGGGAGCGAATGAGTTCAACAAGATGAGTGCTGCGATTGAGTTATCAAGTGACTTGCGTGTTGCCAAAGACCAAATCAAGGAGTACGTGAAAAGCCAGTATTCGCTAAGATAAAGTCGTGAGTGAAAAGTGGTTGGTACATATCCTGGTCCCTCTAAGTAGGATTTTACTCATAAAGGGAGTTGATGCGAAAAGTCGACAAACTGCTAGAACACGAAGATCCTGTAAAGCTCAAAGTTCTACAACAACTCTCATAACCACAAAATTCAAATTGGAAATGTGTTTAAAGAAAATTCAGACTTTCAAGACTGAAGACATTTCAGACCACCCAACGCAACTCCTTAAATCTCAATTAAATCGCGCGCCGCTGAAAAATTTATTGAATCAAATAAGCTTCAATTCCATTAAATCTTGTCGTTTAATGCTCCACGAGGATTCACTTTGTGTAATTTTTTATCTGTCAGATTTCCCAGAAATCACAGAGCGATAAAATTTTGTGAATAACTGAAGATAAAATAATACACAAGTAACTTGATAAAGCAAATATATCACGTTGAGGTGCGAAATTTTGCACATCCGACAAAAATAAACATAACAAAAACTATGAATTCACTGTAATTGTTTGTGCGGAACTGAACTTTAAGAATGTGTCTTTGTCGTTTCTTAGAAAAAAAATCTTAAAATATGTTAAATATTAGAATAAACAACAACAACAACTACGTGCAAAAATATTCTACAAATGGGTGTTAGTGATTAATTACCTAAATTTGTACAACACAAAAAAAATACAAGAAATATCAAAATATGCGCTTACCTGTCTAGATCTCTTAATTCTCGATAAATTAACTACAAAATATCAGATCTGCGATCATTAATTGGATTAAATCACTTGTTGTTCATTTTGTTTTTACTCTGCGGCGAACAAATTCCGATTCACCGAAATCATTTTTAATCGATTAAACACTTTTTTTTTGTATTTTAAAATAAAAAGACATCCTGTTGAAGAATTTTTCAAACGTTTTTTTTTTGCTTCACTCGACGCAATTATGCGAATTCTCCCGAAAGAATCGTAAAAACTGGTTCAATTAGTAAAGCAATCTTTTTGCTTGTCTTGTCATTCGTCATGATTTATAAATGTTTTGTTCCGAGAGCTACATGCGTATCAGATAAAAGTACATATATTTTGTGTACAGAATGAAATTCAAATGAAAAAAAAAGACACTGCGGAATTAATAATAATCAACATAAAATGGCAAATCGATTCCATTTAAATTGCTCCGAGATATGTATCGCTGATGATCGCCCACTTTTTGTGTTGTTTTACTTTTGTACATGTTTTTATCTTTTAATTTTTTTCCTTTGCGCATTCAATGCGCTCAAAGCATTCGAGACATTTCATTTTTTTTTTGCAAGCAAAAAATATTACAAAAATTAGTTCCAAGTATAAAAATGCGTCGTCTCGAAAGAATGTTCTCTCTTTTTTTTATTATTTGCTGGATGCCTGGATCGATGGACGTGGATGAATAAGTAAATAAGTTATAACGAAAGGAACGTCGCTCGTGCAAATGTCAGGACAAAGACTGACAGAATTGAACTGACTCGTGATGCCTTTCAATTATGATGATGAGCTTACAATTCTCTCTTCCTCACCTCATAATACGTAATTTTATTATTGTTTAGTTTAGTTTTTATCATGTATGAAAAAGACAAAAAATAGAGAAACTTGTTACAAGTTTTGAAGTGAGGTATTAAAGCGCATTTTTAGATTTCAAGAATTTTTCATATTTTTAGCAATTTTTTTTTTAAATATTTAAATATTTAAAAAAAAAATATTTTTTAAAATTAATTTTAATTAATCAAAATTTTATTTTAACTCAATTTTATTAGTTTTTAATTGATTTAACGATTTTTAAAAATTTTAATATTTTTTTTTAATTTTAATTTAATTAAATAATTTTAATTTATAATTTTAATATTTTAAAATATTTTTATAAAAAAACTAAATATTTTATTTTGATTAAATATTTGTTTAATTGAATAAAAACTTATTTTATATAATTATTTTATGTAAAAAAATAATATTTGAAGGACAGAAAGATGCCACTTAAAAAAACTCAAATGCACTAAAAACTGAGCATTTTTGCTAAGCCATCATTTTCTGTGAGGTAGAGATAAAAAAGCGCAACTATACTGGCCTTCTATGAAACGATGTAAAAACAAAAAAGTAGAATGTACAAACTTATGCAAATATTAGGATAAGAGAGCGAACAGTCTGTTGATAAAATGGCAGAGCATTTTTGTGTACCTACAACTAAAATACTGTACGAGGCTGATGTTTATTTTACTTGTTGATTGTTGGAAGAGAATCATTCGTTTTGATTTGCTTGCGGAACTAGGCAAAGCTTGTTCTAGAGAATTGGTTTATTGCATCAAGTGCTTTGATTTGAAGTTTCTTCGCAGAATTTTTTGATGACTTTTGAGGAAAAGTTTTTGTTTTTGTCAAATTTTGATTCTATTTCGTTGAAAGAAAATTTTTTGTCAAATTCATGTGAATTTCAATTAAAATTTCATATTTTTCATGAATTTTTTTTTCATATTAAAAGTCAATTTTAGGCAATCAAAACAAAACAAGGAAAAATTGTTACTGGCATACCAGAAAAATTTGACATTTTTCCTGGGGGCCAAATTTTCATTTCCTAAAAATATTTTATTGTCAAAAATATTTGTTTCATCGAAAGTTAATTTTTTACGATTCTTGAAACACTTTTAACGAAAAAAAAACCTGGGGAGTTTTTTTCATTTTTTAACCGAAAACCAATAAAAAATTTCTTTGATTTATTTTAAATCCATTTTGCGCTTAATTTTCGATTTTTTGGAACGTTCCAGAAAATTTAAAAAAATATTTTTAGCCATAATTTAACATTATGATCAATAAACTCCAAAGCATGAATATCAAAAAAAATGTCACGAATCGCCAATCAGACTACGACAACGCCCCCATTGGACAATTTTTTTTTTATTTTAAATTTTTCATGGACATCTAATCGACCCTATTTATTAAATAAGCAAATAGAAAAAAAAATAAAAATGAAATTGCTTTTCCCGCGAATTTCAATAAATAATCTATGAAATAAAAAACGATAATTGTAATGACAGAAGTTACTACCGTTAAGAAAAAACAATACAAAATAAAAATGCGATTGCAATTGTACACGTTTAAATACCGAATGGACAAGGGGATTCACGTAAAAAAAAACAATAATATCTACAATTGTCTATTTAACTGTCCAAATAGAAACCACAATGATTGAAGTTTTTTTCTAGAGAAATTCTTGCATTGGTTGCAATTGAATTGTATCATATAATAATATCATTACATGGGACAGAGTTTAACCTCTGGAGGAAAGAAAAAAAATGTCACAAGAAAAAAATTATTGCAATTGCAATTTTTTTTTCTATTTATGTTCAGTTGTCAAGCAATTGACATTGACAAGCAACTCCCTTTTGTTGCCGATATTTTTTTTTTTGCTTTTTTTTTTCTCTGATGTAACACTTTTCTGCTTCTCGTCTTCTCGTAACTGTTTTGTTTTCTCTTCTGCGAATCCGTATTTAATTTTATTTTTATCGATATGAAATTCCTTTTAAACGAAAATATTTTTATGTTCACCTCGTCGTTTATTTACTTTGCGCGCCACGTCGAACAAAAAGAAGATGAAGTAGAAAAAAGTTATGATGTGAATGAAAATTTCGTGGAAACGTCAGGTCTTGTGAATGAATTTCTCGATCGATCGATTCAATGTGAAAAATTAATTTAAATTTTCCGAGTAATTTTATTTGTTTGAGTGGGCATTAATTACATTTCAAAACTCCGAGAGCGATAGAAAACAAAAGCGCCATGTGATGCGCGCGGCCACATGTGCTTCTCATTAATTTAATTTATTTCACACCAGAGCTGGTTAAGAATGTCGAGTCGCGACGCATGAAAATATGCGCGCACAAGAAAAAGTGAAAAATTTATTAAAAATACCTAGAATTTTGTCCACATATAAAACAAAAATATTTTTGTTTCACATTTTCTCGTGAAAGTGCACCAGATGCACCGAGCTGCATGCAGTTCAATAAATTTTCCTCGTAAATGGAAACCATTCAATTTTCAACCGAAAGATAATTTATTTTAACACTTCACAATCGATTTCACGCCTTGTCTTGTCGTTTTGTGCTCTCTTTCATGTCGTCGTCGTCGTTGTGAAATGAAAAGAGCTTTAATGCGATTTCCCGAAAATTTGATCATATTTTTGTACGAGATTCGCGGAAAATTGTTCGTTCGTGGTAAGAAAGTATTAAAGGATTTCCAGTGAATTGTCTTTCGCTTTGGCGCGCAATGGTGTTGCTCGACAGATTTATTTTCAGTTTAATGACGGTGACAAATCAAGTGAAAAGTTTCGACGGAGTTACGGGTTTAATCCAAGGTTTTTGGCGTTTGTTAGAGGCGTTAGACAGTTTTGAATGGTTTCGAGGAAAATGACACGGGGATTTACAAGAATTTGACAAAAAAATTGATTAAAAATTTTAGAAAAAATTTTAAAATTTTCTTGTTTTGTTAAGAATTTTTTTAAATTATGAATTTTTCTCATTTTTTAATACAAAAAAATCATAAATTTAATTTTCTTTGTGGCAAAATTTTATAAAAATTAATTACAAAATATTTTTAAAAAATTTTTAAAATCGGTTGAAATTTTTAATTTTATTACTCTTTTTTAGTTTTTAATATTTTTTCACCAATTTTTAGTAAAAACTTTTAAATTTTAAATTTTTTAAATCAAGAATTTTAAAAGAGATTAAAAATTATTTTTCTGAAAAATTGTTTGAAATCAATAAACTTTAAAAAAAATAGTAATGACTTCAAAAATTAAAAAAAAAATAAAATTAACTCATGCTTCATTTTCTCTTGTTTCTAAAATTCTTGGATCTAAGATAAAACGTCTTAGGGGAAAAAATGGGAAGAATACTGAAATTTTAATCAAATTTTTAATTTTTAATTGAATTAAAATTAAATTTGATTAATAAATTTTAGTAAAAGATATTAATTTTTTTTTAATTTAAATTAATTAAATTTACTAAAAATAAATTTAATTTATCTCAAAAAAAAAAATAAAATAAATAAATAAAATAAAAATACTAAAAAATTGGCATGAACGATCATCAACGATTTATTAAAAATTTTTATATAATTTAAAAAATATATTTTTATTGATCTTTTTTTAGAATATTTCTGATAATCGCATTAACAATGTAAAAATTTATTCACTTTATTAATTTAACAACAAAATTTTTTTCTGTGAGAATTATTTTCTAGGAAAACATAAAACCTTTTAAACGTCACCGGTCAAAAGAAATTATCAATACGTGATCAATAAATGCAATTTTCCGAATCAAAACAATTACTCGTGCAAAATCAATACTAAACCCAATTTCTATAGAATCACTTAATGGCTGGAATTGCCATTATTACATTTACAAGTGTCAACCACAAAACAAATGTGGCATCATTGTAAAAGTGAGTTTGAAGTGATTGAAGTGATAATGAATGGAAAGCAACACTTAATTACTAATTACTCGTAAAATAAATTGCCCAAGGCGTCGCCTTATCAAACTAGCATCGTTTATCAATTTCCTTGAAAACCATTTATTTGCATCAATCAGATCAATTTTCACATCTTTTGTAGCCAAGTGCGTTAAAAGGATGTGTCAATCACTGACAATAATAAAAAAAAAAGAGAAATTTCCTAGAAAAATTTCTAACTAAATATCTTATCATTTTTCTAATGAATTTTGTTTGGCCGCTGATAACATTTTTTTTAAATAAAAATTTAAAATTTGTACTTACGTGTGATAGAATTGGAATTGTGATGAGAAGGATGCCATGCTGCTGATTTTTTTTAGTCGTTATTGAATTAAAAATAGGAGTAATAATAATAATAAAAATGTAAAAAAAAACTACTGATCAGTCTTGCGGGGAGGTCTTAACTGCTACTGTTGGTTGAGGTTACTGCGCTGCTGTTCACTTTGCTATTGAAATTTAATAATGCAGTAAATTATGCATTTATTTCAGTTATTTTTCTTGCGCGTTTTTATCTCTTATCACGATCACTTCTTTTTTTTATTTTTAATTTATCAAACACATTTTCTTATCAACATTAATTGATGTTTAGCATCGCACTTCACTTTGTTTCTATTCATCGTGCTCTGTTTTCTTCGATATTTTTTTTTTATAAAATAATATATTTCGAAAATATTCTTAGCTTTAGGTCTCAACAACTTTTAATACAGTAATTGCTGTAATAATCTCATTTACAATCATTATATTTAATCACAGTGCATCTTTGCTCTCTTAGCAGCTATGGATGTATAATATGAATTTTCCTGCAAAAATAAAAAAAAGATTAAAATAAGAAGAAATCGATAAATAAATGATAATTGATACACAAACACATAATGCGTATGTGACGTGCAAAAAAATCAACATAAATGGTTATGTTATGTGCAAATCGTTACTTTTCTCTTGAGCTACCTCTCTTGCGCTCGCCTTGTGGTAAAAAGATAATAAATATTTTAATGATTAAATGATCTTCTTCTTCTTCGTTTTTTTTTTCTATTTAGGCCGAAGCAATTATTAAAAATTTTTCTTGATTTTTTTTTATTTTTTAAATTTTTTTTTATTTTTTAAATCTCAAAATTGAGGTTTTGGTAAAAAAATAATTTAAAAAAAAAATTAAAAACTTATTTTTTTTTCAAAAAATTTGATCATTAAAAATTTAATTCAAAAATATAAAAATTTTAGGGATAGTAAAAAATAAAATGTTAATAAAATTAAGAATTTAATTTGATTTTAAAAAAATAATTTAAAAAATATTAAAATTAATTTTTTTTAATTATTTTAAAATATTTGTCCAAGAAAAAAAATTAAATGTATGAATTAAAATTATTAAAAAATTCAATTCAATAAAAAATTAAATTTAAAATTAAAATTAAATGAAAAAATTATTTGATTTTATTTTTTTTTAATTAATTAATTAAAAAAATTAATAAAATTAAAATTTTATTAAAAAAAAATTAAAAATTGAAAAAAAAAATCTATTGAATTTTATTTTCAATTAAATTCAAATTTTAATTTTAAAATCATAATAAAAACTATTAATTCTGACTTAAAAAATTGTAACTTTGTAATGTGAAACATTTTTCTTTTTTGAATGCACCTTTTGTTGCACACTTTGCACACAGCTGTTTGCCTCACGGAATGGCATTACGTGGAAACCAATTCCAATTCCGGCAAAAAAGTACAATTTTTATGTCAGACCATTTTTTGTTGTTGTTGTTGTAATTTTTTCTTAAACTGACCTGTCACTCAAATATGTGGAAAATCTTTCCTCTTCACGTCTTCGAACAAAAAAACAAAAACGAATTGATACGACAAAAATAAAACACGTCTTTACCGTTCGATGTTCAAACAAATAGTAATGCAGAATGATTTATTTAGAAGCTTTTATAATAATAATCTTTTCATGTTTGTATATTTGGAATGAATGACGCTTGTCCAAGTTCACATGCTGATACATTTTTTTTTTCTTCTCTCTCTCTTTCTCTCTATATGTTGTTATTAAATATATTTTAAAAAGGAAAAAAAAATAATGGAAAAGAAGAAATTGCACTGAATTGTAAAAATAAAACAACACGTCGTCGTATAGAATTTCTCAACGTGCGCTTCGGTGCATGCATTGTATTAAGTGACAAGTGTGGCGTTCGTAAGAATCGGAAGGAGAATGTTCGTGTTAAGAGAATGTTCACATATGTGAAATGTATTTTATTGCAATTTTATGGAATCCGCTGTTCCAGTGATCAAGAATGTTTCTAGAGATGGAAAGGTCTTGGATCTCGTGACTTGTTGTTACTTTGTTGTGGAAGTTATTGTGCTAAGTTTTATGAATAGTCAATTGATGACGTCTGAAACCGTTAAAAAGTCACAAGGAATTGAGATTTACGAGAAATTTGTTATAAAATTAATTGATTAATTGAAATATGAGATTTTTTTAGGTCATAAATTTGGATTTTATTGAAAAATTGCAATTCTTAGAGCCTTAGAATATATTTTTAATATACAAAATGTTTGATAAGAGCAATTTTTTTTTAAATTATGTGAATTTTTTGCCTGAATTGAAATCATCCGGTATTGTTTATGAATAATACTTTTTAAAAATAATTTTAAAGGACCAAGCTTTTCCTAATTTTTTGAAAAATTAATAAAAAAATAATTTATTCCAAATTTTTCAACTTTTTCCATAAAACTGGATAAAAAAATTAAATAAATTTTTTTAGATCTAAAAATTAATTAAAAAATTAACGTTTATTAAACGAGGCAAAAAAAATAACATCAAAAACTACAGTTTTTAGGAGTTTTCTTTTGATTTCAAAAGTTTTTGTTTCGAATTTGTTTTTTATCATAGGATTTCTTCTTCAGAAATATTTATACAAAATTACTAAAAATGTTATTTGAAAATTTTTTGATAGTTTTTTAATTTTTCGAATAATTTCAAATTAACTTTATTAAATAAATTAATTAAAAAATTAAATTAAATTACGTAAAAACCAACAAAAATGTATATTAAATTGTTAAAAATTTTATAAAAAAAATATTTTAAATTGAAAAGTATCCTAAAATCTATTTTCTTTTAATTTTGCAAAAACAAAAAAAAAACTTGGACCAGAAATTTAAAATAATTTAGCAATAATTATTGGCTTAAATATGATAAAATAATAATCAAAAATTAATTTTAATTTTTTAAACCAAAATTGAATGATAAAAATTATTTCTTCTTCAAAATAATTTTCCCCTGTTACTAAGTTACAATTTCCAAACAAGGAAGACGTCAAGATGTGTCAGAAACTCATCTCCGTAAATAAACATTATTGAATCCCATCACATTCCAATCAAACTTTAAACCAAATCTCATAAAGTTACACGAGTTATTGTTGGAATTTCAATAATATCCGCATGATTTCTTGTGAATTTTATCACTAATTCCCCATAAGTTGTTGACAGACATCGAGAAATTTAAATTAACTTCCTCAAATCATGGAAATTTAGTTCTTGGAAAATTGGCGTCCAGACTTGTGGCGACCAAATTCGTCCAAACAAACAAACAAGTTAACGCCTCGTTTCGTCCTTTATTTTTTTGTGAGAATTCCTTTAATTGAATTTTTTCTTTTAAAACACCTCCTCTGTTTTTTTTTTATTTTGAATCAAAAATTGATTCCCGTCGTTTTCATTTTCAAGGAAAGTTCGACGAGGAGTTAATTGATAAAAATGTCGTAACGTAGGTGTTTGTCGATGGAAAAAAATAGCAGAATAAACTGCATGTAAAAGCCATAAAAATAAATTGTGGTAAAATTCAAAAGAAAAGTAACAACAACAACAAACACAAAATTTAAATTAATATTAATGTGTATGCACGTATGTTGTGTGGCTTGAGCGATCGAAAGAGTTCCTGGAAATTGTTTTGAACTGTTTTTTTTTTGCCTTCTTTCTACATGTCTTTCTTTCCCTCTCTGTGTGCATTAATTCGAACGTAACATGAAGAAGTTGCTTTTTTTTCGCAATTACAGGCTGCGCGTTCTGTGGCTCAGCATGCACTCACGATTTTTCTGGAATACAATGCCCAGACCTTCCTCCATCGAATATCGATTGTGACGCAACCTGTTTGCTAATCCGTGCTCCGTGCTGCGTGCATCTACGGCACACGTCACACACATGTCGGGAGATTCATCAGGTAATTTTTGGCTAGAAAAAACAGCGTACACGGCACTTTGTATAGCCGCTACACGGTACGTGATGTTGTTTTGATTCTCGGAATTACAAACACACACTACGCAGATACACTGCTGATGTTTAGAGATAACTTTAAAAACTTTCTCATTAATTATTTACTCCGAATTACTTGGTGAATTTGGGGATTCACTGCCATTTTGGCACAATATTCGCGGCAGTTCGGGGAAATTTTGCAGCAAAAAGACGACACAGAGAGCGAGAGAATGGCCAAGGCAATGGCAATTGTTACGTAGAAACCAAATCAGTTTCCAGGAAAAACTTTTAGCTCGCCATCAGTTTTGATGTGGGTTTTCACCTTTTTACGCGTCGTTCTGCGACTCTATTCGATTCCACTACAAAAGACACTTGTTTGAATCACTGTAATTGCACATTTTTACACTATTTAAACTAGAATTTTGGCTTAGATTGTGGACACAACAATTTTACTTCTCAAATAATTTCTGATATTTGGCTTCGAAAATTGCCGTCTGTTGATTCAACCAAATTTCCTTCATGTTGATTCGAATACTTTGTTTTCTGAGACGAATGAAAATGATCATCCCATGGCACAAATGAGTTTTTTTGACCAATTCGAAATTGTGCATTGGCAATAGGCGCTATCCATAAGAGTAGGGACTCCCTCCCCTTAATTTACGATGCAATTTTTTATTTTAACGAGATCCGAAGAAATAATATTAAAAAAAATCAAATGTTATTCTAATGGAAAATATTATTTTTTTTTAGAAGTGTCATAAGAAGCAGCATTCGAATTTAATTCCATCAATTTTGTTAATCATCAATTCCTCTTATTTCGCTTTTCCTTGTTGAATGCTTAAGACTTCTATGATGAACTTCTCAACCCGTATCTTGTCCTCTATGTGGAGAGCTCCTTTTTTAGGCGGTCAATAAAATGTCGTGGCTTTTTAGCTTTGCGAACTTTGTATTGTACCTTCTATATAATTTCCATCATATGCTTGATTCATCCATATCTTTTTTGAGTCGAATTGGCTGTGTAGTCTTGGTAATTCATTGAATGCATGGAATCTGCTGCAAAACAATCAATAATGCTGTTATTAAACTCTGTGTTATATTACGTATTCAAACTTAAAATCATCGTCTTCGTATAAATCAGGGTTCCACTGTTGTAAGACTATTGAGGAATCTACTTAGTATCATTATCGTAGGAATAATAAACTGCGTTTTTAATAATTTTATTTGCTATAATTGCAGAAGATGCATAAAATCTCCTTCTGTATCATATTTAAGTCCAGATATTTAGTGATGCAGGATCTTTTAGGAGTTTAGCAAAATGTTGAGATCTTTAATTATATAATTTAGGGATTTAACAGAGGCTCTTTGTAACTCAGTTGAGGAAATCAGATAAGCAATTCGTAACATTGACGTCAAATTATGCTATTTATTTACTAGCTTATCCCTTCAATGAAATTCGTCTTAAATTTACCTGATCCCAACACCCCTAAACTTTCACCGCCGTAAATGGATGACGCCTTGGGTAATTTTTGTTGAAAAATCCATTGATTAGCCTCACTCAAATGACTTCGCGCAATATTAAACCACAAACTGTCGATCGCTAATTAACGACTTTCTGTGAAGAGAAATAAAAATTAAAGAATTAACGCTGAAATCTAGTTAAATTGTGCCTAAAACCCGTAAAAAACTTGTGTTGAACGTGTGTGAGAGGTGTTGATTGTCGGGACACGTGTGAAAATATGGAAGACTTTCAAAAAATTGAGAAAATCGGCGAAGGCACGTATGGTGTCGTCTACAAAGCACGGAACAAACAAACCGGTCAAGTTGTGGCCATGAAGAAAATCCGTCTCGAATCCGAGGATGAAGGCATTCCATCGACAGCCATCCGTGAAATTTCGTTGCTAAAGGAACTGAAGCATCCCAACATCGTTTGCTTGGAAGATGTAATTATGGAGGAAAGTCGTCTTTACCTCATCTTTGAATTCCTCTCGATGGACTTGAAGAAATACATGGACTCGTTGCCTGCCGACACATTTATGGATAAAGAGCTCGTACGCAGTTACTTGTATCAAATCACAGCAGCGATGCTCTTTTGTCATCGTCGTCGTGTCCTGCATCGCGACTTGAAACCCCAAAATTTGCTCATCAACAAGGAAGGTGTCATCAAAGTTGCTGATTTCGGTCTTGGACGTTCCTTTGGCATTCCCGTGCGCAATTACACACACGAAATTGTCACATTGTGGTATCGCGCGCCCGAAGTTTTGCTCGGAAGTCAACGGTATTCGTGTCCCGTGGATGTTTGGTCTCTCGGATGTATCTTTGCGGAAATGGCAACTCGCAAACCCTTGTTCCAGGGTGACTCGGAAATTGATCAGTTATTCCGGATGTTCCGTATTCTCCGAACACCCACAGAAGATATTTGGCCAGGCGTGACTTCGTTGCCGGACTACAAACCTACATTCCCGTGTTGGAACACAAATCAATTGGAAAATTCCGTGAAGAATCTTAATGAGGATGGACTGGATTTGTTGCAAAAGACTTTGGTGTACGATCCGGTGCACAGAATTTCAGCCAAGGATATGTTGGAACATCGATACTTCGATGGATTCGATAAAAAACTTGTACCGACTGCATAAAAAATGTAATTTTGAAAGAGGCGACTTTCATTAAATGAATTGTAAGAAACTCATCAATCTTGTGCATAATTAAGTTCTCTCTAGCTATGTCTCTGTATATGATATCACAAAAATATATAAGCTTTTTCATAAAAAAAATTAGAGTTTTGTTTTTTTTTAAAGATTTCTCAAAAGCAAAAAAAAAAAAATTGGAAACTTTTGATGGCTCAAAATAAGTGAAAAAAGTGATAATCTTTTACAAATAATAAAAATTGCATAGAAAGAAAAATTTCAAGAAGAATATGGAAAAGGTCTTTGAAGCGAGTTTATGAAACATTTTCTTCTAATTATCATGAAATTTGCCTCCAAGAATATTTAACGTACATTCTATCATTTTTTCCCTCTTCCTGTAAGCTTGATATTTTTATACTCCTCAACTTCATATACCCTGTAAACGAAAAATAGTATTTTTAAGTACTATTCTCACATACTAGAATAATTAATTTTCCACGTTCTTTTAAAATTGAGACATGAACTATTAAACCAAAAAAAAGGACTTTTTAAGTAGATTAAATTTAAAACTGGTTCTTTGGACTTAAAAATTTGTAAAAATTTTTTTTTTTATCTTTGCTTTTAAAAAAAATTTTTTTTGTTTAAAATATGCTTGAAATAATTTTTCTTAAAACTCTTTCGAAAAATCTTTTTTTTTTTATAATTTTTTTTCATGAAATTTTAAAATAAGAAAATGCTAGCCCTGTAAATCAACTAACGGCAAAAATAATTTCAAATGTTTAATTCTCTCTGTAAATATTTCACAGCCTTTTGGCTAAAAATTTAGAAGTCGAAATTCTTTTAAAAAAAAAAGCTTGGTTTTGCTTTTTTTTACACTTAGGTATTTTTCTTTTTTTGTTTTTCACTGATTGTTGCTTTTTTATTTAATTCGTCTTCGAAAAGTTCGTATTTTACCTCGTTGTTTGTTTCGTCCATGCAGAAACCTTATCCTCATTCTTTATTAAACATTTTTTTTATTTCTTTAGAATCTGTTCTCACTATGCTCTTTGCAATGTTAGTTAAAATTTCACGTTTTCTTTTGTTGAACAACAAGGTCTTCGTGCGGCTAACAAGCAAAACTAAGCACGCGTTCACTATCTCGCAAATTAAATTTTGCACTTGGTTTTCTTCTAAATTATTGAAATCATCAATTTCGGCTAATATCCAAGGGCCGATGTGGTATTGTTCAAAGAAAGGTCTTAAATTGACAGGGTAAAAAAAAGGATTACCAGAGAGCGGAATTTGATTTAATCCGTTAGTTGGAGGTTGAGGATTCGGGATGTGAAAATTGGCTTGGGGAATGGATTGAGAAGCTTGTGCTGTGGATTGTGGTGCTTGATGGGAATCAAATATTGTTGAAAAAAAAATCAGGAATGAGGCCCACTTTGGGCCTGAGAGCCCTAGTCACAGAGTATAACTGCGCGAGTTTTTTATAACTTAATTTTTTAAACCCCTCATCTGGTTCTTTTAATTGCTTTTTTGAGATAAAGTTCACAATTTTTTTAAATTCAGTTTTTTCTTTGCAAAATCCGAGTTATTCTATAAACCTGACGTTTGTTCGAGATTATGAATTAAATTAATATTAAATTAAGTGGATTATGAACTTCTTGTATTCATCAGACCTTCAGCGTAGGAGCCTTCCAATACTGAAAAAAAATTAAAAAAAATAATACAAGTATACAAAGACAGGATTTTTAAATTGTAAACCGGAAGATTTTCATCGTAATATTGACGATTTTTCAGTTTTGAAAAACTAAGATTACTGATCAGTTCAAACTACTTAAGAGGGATATTTTTTCAAAGGGTATTCTACATTTCCATGCACCTCCGAAAATTCCGGCATCAAAGACGTAACTCTGAAACAAGTTCATATGACATAGAGCTCTTATGAATTCCGGTAGCATTATTTGTTTGTAAAGTGCTTCGAGGCCAATTTATTCCAACCAAAATCCACCTCAGACAAGCAGTATTCCCACAAAAATGAGACTTTTACCGAAGGAGGCCGGCGCCTACATCACCAAACACGCAAAATGGCTGAAAATCAACGAGACTGGCGTGGACAAAATCGTCGACGAGGTACGTAAATTTCATCGCACATGACAACCACCGCTGTGTGTCGTCTGCCTGCCTGCCTTCGTTGCGTCTCATATCTTATCGCGCAACCACCGCACCACTAATCTTTATAACACACAATTTCGTCATAATTCCAGGTGTTAAAAGGCATTTTGGACAAGAGCATTTGCATCGACAGATTTTCGCAGAACGGTTATCATCCGAATCCGGCAAAGGATGGTGCCCAATTTGCGGTCAACTGGATTTTTGTGTGTGATACGTTGAATTTTTGCTTCTGGACGCCCGAAGATGCCGTCAAGTGGCGCGTTGAGAACGAAACGGGATACTTTGCGTGCTGCACTGCGTTAAATCGTGCCTTAAAGGAGGGCTTTGACATCACAAACGCCAAATATTATGCAGAGATCACCGAAGATGATGTGCGAAAGATTTTCCGTGGCGATGACGGGGTCACAGAAATTCCGTTGTTGCAGGAACGGGTCAAGTGTTTGCATGAAGTGGGCAAAATTTTGCTCGAAAAGTACGATGGAACGTTCGTGAACTGCATCAAGAAGGCCGGAAAGTCAGCAAAAGAGTTGCTCAACTTGATTGTGAAGGAATTTCCGTGTTTCCGTGACGAAGCCACCTACAATGGTTTGAAAGTTGCCATTTACAAACGTGCACAAATTCTGGTTGGAGACATTTGGGCATGTTTCAAGGGCGAAGGTTATGGTGAATTGACTGACGTTAATGACTCGATCACCATGTTCGCCGATTATCGCGTTCCACAAGTTTTGGTTTATTTTGGTGCCTTAGAATACAGTCGCACTCTCATGGATATTTTGGACTCAAGTAAGCTAAAATTAAATTAAAATTAAAAAATTATTAAATTTGAAAAAAAAATTAAATAATTTAATTTAATTAAATTAAAATTTAATTAAAATTAAATTAAATTTAAATTAAAATTAAAATTAAATTAAAATTAAATTAAAATTAAATTTAAATTTAAATTTAAATTTAAATTTAAATTTAAATTTAAATTTAAATTTAAATTTAAAATTTAAATTAAAATTAAAATCAAATTTAAATTAAATTAAAATTAAATTAAAATTAAATTAAAATTAAATTAAAATTAAATTAAAATTAAATTAAAATTAAATTAAAATTAAATTAAAATTAAATTAAAATTAAATTAAAATTAAATTAAAATTAAATTAAAATTAAAATTAAATTAAAATTAAATTAAAATTAAATTAAAATTAAATTAAAATTAAATTAAAATTAAATTAAATTAAATTAAAATTAAATTAAAATTAAATTAAAATTAAAATTAAAATTAAAAAAAAAATTAAATTCAAATTAATTAAATTAATTTAAAAATTAAATTATTTTTTTCAGACATTTTGATTCCAAACGGTTCGGAGTACGAAGTGGAAATTCGTGGTGCCTCGATTCACATCACAGAACTGATCAAAGAACGTTTACTTGCTCGCATTGCCAAAGAACATCCAGAGTTGTCGACGAAATTCGTCAATTCCATTCTCCTGGATCACTTTTTGTGGGACTACAGACGTCAACACAACGCCGCCTTGGAAGAGCGCAACATTCCATTCCACAAGACAATCAGCGTTTACTACTAAGACTGAACGACCACGAGACGGCGTCAAAGCGGGTTTTTGGAGCAGCATACATCACGTACCTTGGAATCGATATTTTTCAAGATTTTTGGGAAATTTTTGTTCCTTATTATTTTTTTTTCTAGTTCTTCTACCTCAACGATCCCTTTTCACTAAAATAACTTTGTATATTTTGACGTCAAAATATTTAACAAGAAAAAGGTTAAAATAAAGCATTTTAACGATAATGAAAATGGAAACGACTGGTTTTTAGTACTTTCATTCATAACTTCCGATATTTACTACAAAATAAATATTTTTCTTCTCATTCTCTTTCTCTCGCTCAAAAATGCATGAAGTGTAAATATTTTATTGGAGCAGGTCGTGTTTACTCCCGTCTTTGGTTTCATTGTCGTCGGACCCTTTGTTTTATATTTTTTTTTCTAAATTTGATTGAATTGATAATTGAGAGTAAAGTGAATAAAAAAATAATGGGCATGTCCCCTAGCCCCATCACGAAGATGTATAATTTATGGATGAGCCTTTCGTGTCTACGCGATTGTGTAGTAAATCTAAAATACACTTCAAGTGTTGACGACCACACTTACAAAATTCTCTTTGATAGTTGGCAGGTCCGGGTAAGTGGTTTTTAATGTGAAAAGTGAAAGATATATTTTTAAATTTTTTTTTTTGAGAGTTCTACAAAGATTTTTTTCTTGGTATTAAAAAAAACATTTTTTAAAAAAATATATTTTATGGAAAAAATGATAAAAATTTTATCTTATTTAAAATTTTATTTAATTTTATTTAAAATTTTATTTTATTTAAAGATTTTAGAATTTTTTTAAAATCTAGTTTTGTCGCTACAGATTTATTTAAAACTTCAAGAAGAAAAATATATTTCAGAATTAAAAAAAAAATTAAAAAACTTAGTCATACCTACTTAGTAAAAAAAATTAAATTTAAATTTTCAAAATTATTTCCTTCAATAAATTTTTACATTCAACATCTTTTTTTTTATATATTTTTTAATTTAAATCGATCTTTTACTTTGAAATATCCTAATTAAAAATATATATTTTTTATAAATTTTATAAATTTTTATTTTTTATATTAATTTTTTTAAAAATTAAAAATTGTATTCGAAAAGTCCAAATTTCATATTTTTTGCAGAAAAATATAAAAAAAATTGAAAAAATGTTAAAAAATTTTAAAGTAGAAAACAAAAATATTTTTTTTATTCAATTAAAACATTTTCATTAATTTAATTATATTAATTAATTTAATTATATTATTTAATTTAATTATTAATTTATATTAATTTTTCTTTAATTTTTATCTTTAAACGGTTAAAAAATTATTAATTTTGAAAAACCCATTAGAACGAAAATTTTCCTTTAATTTTTAAATTTTATTTTTCAGTTTCGTGCACATTAGAAAAAATCTTTTGTCTCGGCACCTGACTTCCCATACACAACAGAGAGAACCGAAATGCACAAATGCACGTAAGAAAATTCCGTGAGTAGAAACAGTCATTGTTTATTTACGAAAGTGTTCGGTCGGTTCTAACACGGTGCGTAACATACCAAAAGGCCCTTGCAAATTGCATTTTTTTTAAGAAAAATAAATTTTTACAAAACATTTTTTTCCTCAAAAATCATTAAAATTTTACAAAAAATCCCTTCTCGTGCCCGAATTCCATTAAATCCATTAAAAAGCAATTTGCGACGGCCTCTCTCTCTCTTCTAGCACATAGAACGGCACCAAAGTATGTGTTCGTGCTTCAACTATTTTTGTTATTATTTCACTCTACTAGCATCGTAGCGCACAGTTTGTTGTTTAGAAAAATAATTATTTTGCTTTGTTTTTATATCACAATCATAAAAAAATTGCAAAATGACGAAAAGTGCAGCACGAAATTGCTGATTTCTTTGTTCAAACTTGCGGACTTGTGACACTTGTCCGTTCAAGAGTCGTGAAAAAGTGCTTTTTACCTAGCAAAAAGGTGTCAAATGTGTCGTAATAACGAAGCAAACCGATTTTTTCTCGCCTTTTTTTTAGTGTAACTGATAAAATTGTATGAAAAAATGGATTGACGACCGATAACGACCTTATCGCAAAAGAATTTTCACAAAGTGCTTTAAAATTAAAAGTTATGTCAGGGAATGACGACTCGTTTAATGGGCCAAAGTCAAGTCAAGCACCACTACCACTAACGAGTGTGTTGATAAAAAAATTATTCCATTGACCTTTAATGCCTTGTTGGTCGTGCGCTGCTGCCTCACAATGGTAAAGTTGGAAAATGAACTAAAACAACCGATTAAAGTGCGTGACACGTACAGTCGCGGTAGCATGCCCGACTATTCCGAATGGGTTTCCGTCAAAAAGTAAGAAATCGATTGTTTTTATCACTTTTTTTCAAAGAGACACCTTCATTCATGACGACTTTTTTGTGTCTAGGCATCCGCTGATTGCGTGTTTTACGCATGAAAATGTCCATCAAGTGGCTTTAAATCACCTTCCACGACGTCCTGGCGTCATTACCTGCCCAAATTGCTTGAACTCAGTTAAACCTCGGTCACGACGGAGGGTAAAAAATTATTTTTTTTCCATAAAAATTCAATAAAAAATTAATTAATTTTTTTTCAGTTCCTTCCAGCGACCCATTATACCGCACTCGCTCTCACGCCTTTTCTGTTATTTTGGGTTCCATATTTACTGCCGTGCTTCCAGGGAAAAATCCACACCTGTCCATACTGCAAAACATGTCTCGGCGTGTCCGGGATCTGTGAATCATCGGAACCGCAGAAAAGTAGCTGGTACATTATTCATGACGAAGCAACGGCGACAACAAGCAGTGAAACTGATAACGTTAGCTGATAATACTCGAATAGATAGATACAGTTACAATACAAATCAAAAATATTTAATTACACGAAGAAAAAAAATCCGTACAAATTAACGTTTTGTATTGAGGACGCTCCAAATGAAACTCAAAAATAAGGTTTTAAAAATTTTGATGTGGAAAATTTATTTTAAAAAATTTCTGAAAAAATGATAAAACTTAATTAAACATCTTTGATGAAAATTTTTATTTCTCTTTGAGATTTGCAAATTTAAAATTAATTTAAATTGAAAATAACAAATTTTAGAATATTATCAAAAATAAATTGTTAAAATGTTTTGAAAAATAAGTTTAATAATTTAAAAAAAATATTTTTAGTGAAGAAAATCCGTTTTTAAATGGAATTTTGTTACAAAAAAATATTTTAAAATTTTTAAATTATTTTTTTTTCTTTTTAAATTATGAAATTTGATAAAATTTTGATTATTTAATTTTTAAATTGGGCATAATTTATTTTTTAGTTTCATTTGGAGCGGCCTAAAAAATACAAACAATATTTAATTACACGACGAAGAAAAAATCCGTACAAAGAAACGTTTTGTGTTTACTTACAAAATTTTTAATCGATGTTCGAGACGAAACAACGCACACTGAATTTTTATTTGCGTATTAGAGATAAGATTTTTTTTTAAATATGCAAGTGACTTCATTAAAATGTTACAAAGACGGATTTAATTGATTGGAGAATCGAGATGGAATTTGCATTAAATGAAATTTTATTTGAATTGAAATAAAAAAAGTATGAACCGTCTCCATCTAAAAAGTGCCTCGGGTGAAAATTAATGCATTTTTGTAATATTTTATTGGAAATTCATCTAAATTTTAGTGTAAGTGATGGTGTTTTGTAAAATGTTGAAAAATTAGTCGTTAAGTGCTCAAATTTCTAAATTTGTACAAAAAGCTGTGATACAATTCAAATTTGGATTTCTCTAATTTTTAAATTTAAATTTAAAAATTTATTATTTTTTAAAATTTTGGAAAATAACTGCCAAAAATTTTATTTTTATTAAAAAAAATAACTCAATAGTTTCCTCTAAAATTTTATAAACGAAAATAATTTTATAAAAATTTTCGGTAAAAAATTAGCTAAAAATCCTTTTTTGTTCGTTTACATATTTTAATGTTTAATTTTGGTATAAAAAATGAAAAAAATTATAAGTTAAAAATTTTTAAATTTGAAAAAAAATATTTTTAATTAATTTAATTTTTTTTCAATTTTATATAAAATTGTATATGAAAAACATTACTTAAGAATTACTGAATTTATAAATTTATTTGAAAAATGTGTAGAAAATGTAAAATTTATTCTTACCAAAATTAATTTTTTAAATTTCCTTTTTTTTTAGATAAAACTATTGGGTTTTATTTCAAAAATTCGCACAAAAATTTATCCAAAGAGAAAAAAATTATTTTGATTTTAGAAAAAACCTAACGGCCAAAAATTTTTATTTATGAATTAATTTGATAATTTTCCATCAAAAATTGTTAAAATTAGATTAAGACAAAAATTGTGAAATAAGTAAAAAAAATCAACAATTATATGAAGTGAAGTGCAATTTCGGACGTAAAAAAGCAATAAAAACCATGAATATTTTGTTAGAATTAAAAAGTTATTTATTTCAAGATTTTTTTTTATAAATTTCTCTGTAAATATTTAATTTTCCTTACAACTCCTAAATTACAATCGTTAGTTTTAAGTTAAATACAAATAAAATTTATTAGCAATAAGTACAACTCTTGTTTCTTGATCTGGAAAAATAAATGTTAGTGATGATTAAAATTTATTCGTTGCTCTCTTTTTTATATTCCTACTATAATTTTTAATTAATTACAATCATTAATTAACTTATAATATTAACATTTTTTTTTGCATTTCTAAACAATAATGGAAGAAATATTTAATTATTTAAAATTAAGTGTGATGTTTATGGTAAATTTCCATGCAAAAATCTCCGCAACTCATCTTGTGTATCGAAAATCATAACTGGGAAGGGAGAGCCAGGCACAAGTTCTCCTGCCCATTTTACCTCGACTCGGTAGTCGCCTGGCTCAGTTGGATCGTACTACAAAAAAGAATTAATAAAAATTTTAAGTGATTTTTTTTCATTTCAAAAATTATTGGGAAAAAATTATTTAATTTATTTTTTTTTATTTAATTAATTTATTTTCGTTACTTTTTACAATTTTTAAATTAAAATTTAAATGATTTTTTTTAAATGTTGACTTGAAAAAATATTAAAAAAATTTAAAAAAAAATTATTTTTTTTTAAATTCTGAATTTTATTTTTAGTGATTTTAATATTTTAAATAAAAATTTTTACGAAAGAAAATAAAGTTTTATAATGTAAAAAAAAAGTTCAATAAATTTTTTTTTTGGTTTTGAAGTTAAAAAAAAATTAATTTTTTTTTCAATTTTTTCCCTTAAACTTTTCGAATCGACGATATTAAAATATTTTAATTAAAAAAAATCAATTTTTTTTATACCTTGCATAAAATAGTTCTATCTTTCTGACTTTCTCGCTGCATCTCGACACGGAAAGCGCCTTTGGGGCCTCTTACACGCACTGTTAACTGTCCTGCGCCCGCTCCTCTTGTATCGCAAATGAATCGCGACTGGAACGTAGCCAACACGCCATGTTCAATTCCGGGTCCATAAACGCGTACTTTGCTAGCATCTGGTGCTCCCGCAATTCTCAAGTTGAACGGTGATCCAGGAACGTGTTGTCCGCCATATTTGATCGTCAAGGCATGTCTTCCTGGCTCTTGTGGTTTTATATTGAGTGTAAATGTGGCATCGCCATGATCATACAATTCACAATACGCCACTTTTCGTGGTCCCGAACAATGAGCCGTTAACTCGCCAGGTCCTGCGCGTCTTGTATCGATCCAAGATTTAATTTCACGACCAACGACACCATGTCGCAAACCATCTCCGGAACACATAACTTTGCTAGCATCCACCGCAGAGCCAATTGAAACCGTCAAGGGACATCCTTTAACCAGGCGCCCGCCCCATTTAACGGAAAGGCTCAAAGGACCTTGAGATAATTTCAACGGAGTATAAGATGCCAACCAAATTGATTCGTTAATTCTCGGTTGCGTCAATGCACACGGCACCGTTTCGCCATCCTGATAACTCAAAATGACTTCGGGACGACCCGGAGGTGCTTGTGATGCATCAATTGTGAAGTGTGCTGGCTCTCCGATTTGCGCATTTGCTAAACCGCGACCTGTGAGAACGACTTTGTCCGCCGCTTGATGCGGAGTGATGAATGCCGTGCAAGGACTTTGCGACAGAGGCACACCGCTGAACGTTAATTCGAGATTATGTTCGCCGGGAGCCAAACCTTCGCCGGAAATAAAGACTCGTTGACGCGATTCCGACGGTTTATCGATCGCAACTTCACGTTCGTCGATCAAACACACCAAATCGCCGGGTCCAGCTTGACTTGTGTCGAAAATAATTCGAGCTGGGATATTCAAACGACCTTCATCGTCCAGTAATTGACCCCAACCACCAACGGGAACAACTTTACTCGAATCCACGCAACAAATATTCCACGGAGAACCAGGTAAGGGTCCTCGATTCGGGCAACTTGCGCGAATTTCGTATTTGCCAACGGATAAAATTGTGTAGTAAATACGCCATTCGTTGTGACCCAAAGGTTTGATTTTGGGTTCGATGCGTTCGCTTTGCTCGTCACAACGTTCGATTTGCACATTGGGACTTGTGGGGCAATAAACGATGAAAGAAGTTTCTTTGCCGCGATGAGCAACTTCAAGTCCGTTACCACTGGCACGAGCATCGGATTTGACGCCAGATGCGGAAACGGCGAAAGTAACGGGAGAAGAAGCAATTGGCTCGCCTCCATAATTTATTGACATCTTGTAGTGCCCGGGAGCAGTAGGAGTGAATTCAACCAGTGATAAAGTCTCGGATTTGGGAACGACATTTACGGGGAGATGTTGACCGTGTCCCGAAACGACAAAGATTTCGAGTTCAGCGATGCCGGCATCTTGGGTGTTGACTGAAAAATTAAAAATAATTAAATTTTATTCGGTTTTTAAGTGAAAGAGAGACTTACTTGTGAATGAAACGGGAGAATGTACTGCCAAGGGACCTTTTGGAATGCCTTGCGCTACAACCTTTGATGGATCGTAAGTGTTGCAAGTGTAAGGACTGCCAGGCAATGGTTTTGATTGGTGAAGAACCTCTGTAAAAAATTTTAAAAAATTAGTAAGTTTTAATTTTGTGCAGCCTTTATTTTAGGCAAGTGCAATTCCAAAAAATATTTCACATTATTTTGGACCTAAGGAGGTGGGAATAATGAATAATCATAATGGAAAACAATAATATCAATGACTTTTCTATCTTTTTGCTATTTTTAAAGAACTTTGATACTTACAATAGTATTTTAAAGACATTTTGATCTTATATTTTAACGTTTGGACAAATTTTCGAAACAAAAAAAAATATAGAAATTTTCTAACGACTTTTTTGAAATTTAAAAATTTTTTTGCAAATTTCAAACGATTTATTTTTTTCTGTAAAAATCAGTCTAAATCTTTGAAAAATTGCAAAATATAACAAAAATTATAGATTTTATAAATTTATAAATTTTTGAAATACAAGGAAAAACTTTTTCATATAAAATTGACTGAGGCACATTTTGGCTATAAGGGTATTACAACTGTCGAAAATATTTTAGATTTCATTAATCTTCCAACTATTAGGAGAGGTATCAAGTATCGAGTAGTAATACGAAATGTATTACTTTCAATACTATTTCTTAAAATTTTGAGATGGATAGTAGTAATTATAATTACAAAATAAAATATTTTTGACTTAAAATATTAAAAGAAAAAATTTCGATGTTTTTAAATTTTTTTGTTTAAAATTGATCTTAATTTTCTTGAATCTAAACAAGATGTTTTACATAGAAGTTCTAAAAGTAAGAGCACTTTAATTATGGCTCTTTTCATCGATAAAGACTTCACAGTAACGCCGAATAAGGCTTTAAGAAAAGACACGAAGAGCATACTTTGTGAAAAGACTAACTATGAGATACCACCAATATACCCACATCGTATATTAAAAATAAAGATTTTGAAAATAAGCTTTTGGCTAAAGCATTTCCAGAAGAAAATTTAAAACATCGTCTTGGAAATATGCACTGTGAAATTAAAGCTTTGGAGTTTCTGTCATACAAAAATTCTATGAACTTAGGAAGCTGGAGTTGTCTTGCTGCCCGTTTCTTCGTTCCAGCTTCGTTATGTTCTATGATACTTATTGTTACTTAAATAGTGTTAATCCTTTTTTTTTCAAAATTATAATTAAAAAATATTTTAAAACAGATTTTTTTAAAATTCTTGGTCGTAATTTTTGAATTAAATTACTTTTTCATTTTTTACTGGAAATGTTCATAAATAACCTTTAAAGTAGTATAATTTGTCAAATATATTTTAAAAACTACTTGAATTACCGTAAAAGAGGTAAAAATTAGATATCCCACTTAATATCCTATTGGGGGCAACCGGAAACATTTTGGATAATTGTATCAGCCTTTTTATTTTTAATTGAATTATTTTACTAAGATATTTTTTTAAAAACGGATTTTTGTTTTTAGTTTAATTAAAATTTCAATGGGAACAAAGTTTAAAATAAAAATATTTAAAAATTCACTCACCAATCAAACATTGACCGATCTTTTGAATAGAAAACTCGGCCTGCAAGTGCCCGCCTTTCGTTTGATAACAACGAACTGGCAACGCTTCTCCTTCCGGACCACTGATAACAACATCAAACTCCCTTGCTGGTCTTCCCGACGTATCAATTGAGAAATAAGTCGTCTTACTAGTCCTTGCTTGGTACAATCCCAATCCACTGACATTAATTTCTTTGCCAGCTGCGATCGGTTGCACGTTAATTTCAATCGCCTTGTTCGAAATCGGCACTCCGTTGTACAAAATCGTGATCTTATGCGGCGCCACACGAGTCGGATGATACAAAATCTCGTAAATGCCGTCGCCAGAACTGCCGCGAATCGAATGAGGGACTTCTAAACCGCCACATCGCACAAACGCTGTGAGCGAACCTTGTCCGGCATCTTGTGTCGAAACTGCCAAATTTGCTGGGCGATGACAAAAAGCTTCTCCAACCTCGACAATTTTCACGAGAGTTGGATCGTAGACGTTTACGGTGCGTGTCATGATCAAGCCTTTTGTCTCGCGATCCAGACAACGAATCGTGTACGTTCCAATTTCCGTGGCACGAAATTCAGCAAAGCGTCGATTTGTTGTGTACGGGACGGTTGCTTGATCGGGACCGACAATTTCGAGAATTTGGTCGTTATTGAAGTACTCAATAGCGCCAATGCCTCCAACTTGAACATGTTGAATATTTTGCTGAACCTCGATGCGGAAGGGGCTTCCACTGACATTTTGATCGTTGAACGTGATATTCACGAAATGCGGTTCGCACGTTTGAGGCACAAAGGTGACGTCATATAATCCCCTCGCACATGCCACGACTTCCGCTTTGACGGTGTTTGTCGCAGTTTGAACGACCAATTCGAGCGTTCCTTCGCCCGCACCTGCTGCATCCACGCTAAAAGTCAAGGGCACTCCCACAGAAGTCGGACCACTTGGTTGTTCCAAGCCGCTAATTGTGACACGATTCACGTCGTAAACGTTACACGCGAACGGCGATCCAGTGATATGTTGCTCATTGACGGTGATACTGATCAAATGGCGTCCCACAGTGACGGGGCGGAACGTGGCGACGCAAATATCGTGTCGCATATTCAAATGACACGGAATTGTGTCGCCACTTGGGGTGTTAATGACGACTTGCGGCTCGACACCTTCGAAATTTTCGAGTTCTATTGTGCTATCTTGATTGATTGGCGCTTGGCGAAGTGATTCGCCGGACACCACAGCAGCTCGTGTCAAGGATTGCGTCGGAGCGGGAGATACCATGCAAGTGAAGGGACTACCGGGAACGGGATGACCATTGAAACGCACTGAAAGCGAATGTGGCGCGGCTTCCGTTGGCTTGAAATTCACTTTGAAACGAGCATTGCCTTCGGATTGCACGAAATTTGGGACATTTTTACCGGCAACGGCGACAATTATCTCCAAATTTCCCGCACCTGCTTGACTGGCATTGATGCCGAAACTAACACTTTTGCCAACGACTCCCGAACGAATGTCCGTGACGATTACTTTTTCCGCGGAATAAGCTTTTAGCAGGAAGGGACTGCCTTCGACGTGCCCACTTTGCGGAAGACGAACTTCGATTGAGTGATCTCCGACTTCGATTGGTTCGAAGGAAATTTTAAATCCGCTTGTTAACGGTAAAATTGTCGTGGGAACTGAACGACGTGCTGGTCCAAGGACTTCGACAACGGGACGAATGTCGGATTCGACGACAAATTCGAAACTTTTTCCAACGCTCACTTTGTCGACTAAATCAGAGTTTAGGATGCGAGCAGCGGCGGCGATCTAAAAACATTGAATTTTATTTTTTTTAAAATATTTTTTAAACAAATAAAAAAACTTACTCTGCAAGTAAATGGCGAACCAGGAACGTCTTGCCCATTGAAACGAAGTTCGACGGTGTGTTTTTGGGCGTCGCGTGGCGTAAAACTGATGGCATAGGTGTGTTGGCCTTGCGCTTGTGCCGAAGTCGGAACACGTCCACCATTGACGGTTACTTCGAGATTTCCGGGACCAGCTTGACTCGTTTCGACCAAGAATGTCACGGGTTTTCCCACTGTTCCGGTCTCGACATTTTTTACTTTTATCGCTCCCACGTCATAAACCTGAGAAAAATAAATAAAAAATCAGTTTCAACTATTTCAATCTCAGTTTTTTTTGTTTTGTTTTTTTGAGCATTAAAGCCGTTCAAAATTTTTTTCGATGTTTTTGTCCCAAAACATAATTTTGGCAAAATTTAAAAAAATATACTTTTTCATACAAAATTTAAACAATTTTTGATCATTAGGCGAAAAAATTTAAAATAACCATTTGTTGTCATAAACATAAAAACTAAATTAAAAATTTAAATATTTTTGACATTTTTTGAAATTTTTTAATTTAAAAATTACTGTTTACGATAAAATTATACAAAAAACAAAAGAAATTGGTTTTAATCGACTTCTCCAATTGAAATGTAGAAAAAAAAATTTTAAGTCACGTGACCTAAATTAATTTTTTTTTAAATTTTTATTTTGTGAGATTTTGTTTGATTTTTCTTCACTTTTAAGTTAAAATTTGGAAATAATTTTAAGTCACGTGACCTAAATTAATTTTTTTTTAATTTTTATTTTGTGAGATTTTGTTTGATTTTTCTTCACTTTTAAGTTCAAATTTGGAAATAGGTAATAATTAATCAACGTCTAAAAATGTTTAAAAATTCAGAAATTTTTATTTTTTAAAAATTTTTTATTTTATTTTTGAATTATTATTTTTTAATTTTCAATTTTAAATATTTATTTATTTTTAAAAAATGAAAATATTATTATTAAATTTATTCGCTTAATGTATACTTTAGTTGTTTTTATGGTAAAAATATTGAGATTTGATAATTTAAAATTGATCTCAGAATATTTCAAGTTAAAAATTAATACAAAAAATTTCATAAAAATAACTGTCAAAAAATTTTGAAAAATATTTTTTTTTAAAAATATTTCTATAGAAAAAAATTCATGTTAGATTCCGTTCTTCTTGAAAATCCAAAATATTTTAAAAATATTTTAAAAAACGATGGAAAAAGATCAAAAAAGGTAAATTTTGATGATATTTTCAAAAAATAAAATTAAATTTAAATTATTTTTTTTTAAACTTACTTTAGCAGAATAGGGACTTCCAGCAGTTGGTTGACCTTGCACTGTCACACTGACACGATGCTCTCCCACAGTTCTTGGCACAAATTCGGCCTTGAAGACACCATCAGCTGTTTGATGCACTTGCGCTGGTACGGCATGGCCCGTGGGTCCTGTTCAAAAGGAGGCGCCAACCAAAATATGTGTCAGAAAAGTTTTTTTCAAAATTTCTTGTGTTTTTTTGTGGATCTTTCGATGAAGTATTTGTTAGTAATCTACCACCAACATATACCGCATGCAAAAGAGGAAAAGATAGAAAAGAACAGGAAAGAAGCAACTAGAGGTAAGCTCGATACATTTGAGAGTCTGAGAGACTTTTGCGGATATTTTTCCTTTTTATTTTTTAAGGAGGGGGAGTTAATTCAAAAATTAGTCTTGGTTAAAATAATTCGTTAATAAAATCATGTTGAAAATGCAGTTTTAGTCTTTTTAAGCGTTAAAAGAGAAAATTTCACTCAATTAAATGAATAAATTTTTTTTTTCGTTAATTTAATTAATTAACATAAAAAATCAATAAGTTAATGCTTTAATATTATTAATTTAACGGTTTTAATATACGGCTCGTCGACGTCCTGAAACGGTAGAAAGAGTTGCGAATTAGTTTCCAGTCCTCCTCGTAGTCCGAAATTACAACGCGCTTGCATGTAATTGGACGAGGCACTGAGAAACCGAGTTTTTGGGGTTTAAAACAACTCATTTCGATTTTTTTGGGTAAAAATTTGTACAAAAAATAAACATTTATAAAAGAAGAAAGAAATACCTGTATCTAAATACGACTTTAAGAGAGAAATTTAACGGTTTTTATGTAAAAAATAATAAATTTAAAAACAAATAAATAAAAGAAGGTGCAAATTAAACTGAAAAAACGTGGTCGTAGATTTACATGCAATTGCTGAAAAAGAAGAAAAAGTTCAAAATTTACCTTCCACATTAACTTCAACGTCTTCGAGACGTCCGCCGGTGTGATTTATGATGAAGGAATTTGGTTGGTGAACAGGCCCGGGCCCTGCCAGTGACACCTGAGGTCCTGTCGAACCTCCGCTGATTGCCACATTAATGGGGCAACCAGGCACTGGCATTTTGTTGAACGACACATTGATGATGTGTTCGCACGATTCGGCCGGCACGAAAGACACGGCGAATTTCGCGTTGCCTTGCGGATGCACTTGCGTGGGTATATTATGGCCTTTGGCGGAAATTGTGATTTCGAGATTGCCTTCGCCAGCGTCGCCGGCATCTACGGTAAATTGCACGGGACGCCCAACGGTTCCTTTGGTGACGGCACCAACGGTTACTTTTGATGCGTCATACGATTTTGCCAGGAAGGGGGTACCTTGCACGGGATATCCGTTATATTCGACATTGATGGAGTGACCTCCGACAGTGGTTGGAGTGAATTCAGCAGTGAATCCCAAGTGAATGTCACCCGTGACACGCACTGGAAGTTCGCCATGTGGTCCTCTGACACTGACAGCGAGTTCTGCGGCGCCTCCGCCACTCACGTTAATCACAAAGGACGAAGGTTTATTCACGGGAATCAATTCCAAGTGCGATAGATTCAATAACACGCGACTTGTGTCCGCGACGGAACAAATAAAGGGGCATCCGCGTACTGTTTCGTTATTGAATTTGATGTCGATCAAGTGGGGTTTTGCTTGTTCGGGCGTAAAGGACACCAGACAACGTCCTCCACCAACGACTTGCACGTGATTCGGAACTTCGCCTTCGTTGATGGAGATCTCTAATTGACCTTCGCCCGCTGCACTGGCGTCAACGCGAAACTGGCATGGCTGTCCCACGACTCCGCCATTCACGTCGGTGACTTGGATTAAACTGGCGTCGTAAACTTTGGCGATCAAGGGTCCGCCAACGAGCTTCGTTCCGCCAATGGATGCTTCTATGATGTGCGTACCCACTTCGGTGGGCACGAATTCGATGCGCATGGCACCGTTGGCCGCCTCATGTGTGACTCTAGCATTTACTTTGCTCTTGCTGGGAGAAAGTACCGTTGCAACACACTCCCCTCGGTTGAGGGTGGATCCAGGAGGCGGCAGCACCTCAAAAACCGCCGCGGTATTGGCGGAAACGAGACGTGTGGATTCACCTAGCGTTGTAAACCCCGGCGATGACATAATATCGATTGTCCAAGGTGAACCTGAAATGAAGAAAAAAAAGAACGTTAAAAACTTATCGGAATTTAACACTTAAAATGGTGTACAAATAATCGGATTTGCTGGCAATGATGTGGAAAACGTGATTTAATTAGGCATGAATTAAAATCTCGAAATATTGCCGGTTTATTGTCGAACTGATGCAATCATTCACGCGCTATTGTGCTTTTAACTACCTCTTCCTAATCATTTTATTCAAATTTCAGACATTTTTTTTTTATCATCGTCATGCAACAAACTTCCTCAGACTAAACTTAAGTCTGTGATTTGGACTAAAAAACGTTTTAAGTCAAAACTTATTTGATTTTTAACTTAAGTTTGAACGTAAAATTCATTTTAATTTGACTTAAATTAACTTAAGTTTCCTTAAGTTATGACTTAATCACTTTAACTTGACTTAAGTCACTTTAAATTATCTTAAGTCACTTTAAGTTGCTTTAAGTTAAGACTTTAAGTCAGATTTGCCTGTCAAAATATCATTAAGTTGGCTTAAGTCAAAACTTTTAAGATTAAAAAACTTGTATTAAAGTCACTTCAAATTATCTTAAGTCACTTAAAGTTGCTTTAAGTTAAGACTTTAAGTCAAATTTGCTTGTCAAAATATCAATTTTTTAAACTTTTGACGTAAACTTAAGCTTAAATGACTTTAAGTCGAAAATTAATTTGTTTCAAAAGAAAGAGGGGAGGGCAAACAATATTTTTAAAAAATTTTGTAAATTGAGTTGACTTAAGTCAAATTGAAATGACTTTTACTTAATCTTAAGTCAAAAATTTAAAGTTTTGACTTAATTAGTTTTTCATTCTTATTTTTGACAAAAAAACGTTAAAATCGAGTAAAATAGCCCTAAAGTAAAAATTTAACAAATAATCCTTGAAGATGAAACGGAAATATCGAAAAATTAATGATAACAACTCAACTTTCCTCCCCAAAGAGCAGCTTAAGGTCACAACTGTTGTTCACTTAACGGCAAAACTAGTTCAAGTAACAAACGTATCGCATTTCAAACACGGAAAAAACGATATTCAAATGCCAGTCACTCTACATCCATTCAAAAAAGGTAACTTCTCTTACATAATTTCATTCTTGTTTGCTATTCATTACATCAAATTGTTCCATTAAGTGCATTAAATGATCACTTTACTGATAAAATCTTGTTAAAAAGTGAATATATACCAGCAAAAATATTTTTTAATAATAGTAATAAAGGAGCTGGTTAAAGAAAAATATGCAGAAATTGTAACAACGTTAAAACTAGTCTCGACTCGACTCCTCGTTGTGCGTTGTGTGAGCCAGCAACAACAACTCAAGCATTTAATAACAGTTTTGTAGATACAACTGCAAAGTCGATGCACTTTTAACTGTGTTTTGTCTTTTTTTTAATATTTATAAATTTCATAGAGAATACTGTTACTCGTACATTGTTACGAAATTATGCAAAAAACGGCATTCTTGTACGACTCGCATGACTCAAAAGATTTTTGATTGTTAAAGCGCGACGTGCTACGAATGTTAATACATGTCCATTTTGATTCTAATCGCTGGCTTCACAAAAGGTGATTCAAGTTTTTTTTTTCTTCAAAAAAGTTATGTCACTATTCTAGTCTCGCATCAACGAGTTTTATATAATAAATGAATGTAAAAAAATTTTTTGGTTGAAAAACGACTAAAAGTTACTTTTGACCTCCTAATAAATTTTTGAATAGACATTGTTTCCTGCATTCCTCGAAATCAGCTTAAAATTCCTTTCACTGGAAGTGCGAGTGTGCCAAATATTTATTTTTTATTGTTCTTTTGTTAATTTATGGAATTTATTATCAGAATGAATTAAGTTTAAATTGAAGAGAGAAAAATATTTTTTAAAAAGAAAAACAGTGTAACGTGATTTTTGACCGAAGAAGTTTAATTAATTTTATTTTAAAAATATTTTTGTCGAAATGTCTTTAAAAATTTTAAAATCTTGCATTAAAAATTTTAAAGTTTAAAAAATGTTTTATATATTTTTTTTAAATATTTAAACTGCATTTTTAAAATACTTTGAAACTAACACGTAAATAAGGAATGTCATAAAAATATTAATTTTATAATTTTCTTTTCTATAGATTTTTCTTTATTGTGCCTTGGATGTTAGTTTTGCCTCACTTAAGAATCACAAAAATAATATCTTGACTTATGATTCCTTGAAGGACGATCCCAACATCAAATGAAGGACGACATAAAGGAAACATCATCAAATCGTGACGGGTAAAACTTAGAATATGGACCTATGTTAGAAATGAACTAAAACATTGACGAACTAAAGCTCTAGGAATGAAAAAAGACACTGAAGTAGCAGAACGTCATTTTTAAACATCTCAAAATAACAACATGCCATTTTAATTAGAACAAAAACGTCCTACGGCAAACAAAGTATAAAAAAATGAGAAAAGTTTGCCGTAAAATAGAGCATTTCTTTTCAGGTTAACGATAGTGAATATATGTAGGAGAGCCTCTAAAAAATTATAAAGTGATATTCGGCCTGAATGTATCCTGAAGTTTATGCTTACAGCAGATGCTTAAAAGTATTATTAATGTATTTTGGAAAAGTTAAAGGAAATGAAATGAGAGTTTGTAAGTCGTTACATTATGTTTAGTACTTATAGCAATTTGGTTTTAAAAGAGACGACCAACGATGTTATCTAGAATTTTGAAGTTTAAATTAACTATTAGAATTTCAAGAGAAATTTTACTGAATTTTTCTTCTAACAGGAGATATTTTTATTCAGTCAGTTATTTAGTCAGTTCTTATCACACGGACATTATTGCTTAGTAAAAAATCAGACTTTTTCGTTCAAAAATCTTCTTTCAGTGTCAGCTCTCGATTATTGTTGCGCTTGCAACTTATTAAAATGATGGATTGGTATGTTTATCACTTCTCATACGATCACATAGATGTTAGGTTTTAAATATTGTGAATATTTGTTACAACAAGAAACAATAGCTGGTAAGTCGGTTAGGGACACAGATTCGCTTTCACACCCACTATCATACCAGCATATATGCAACGTAAATAAATGGCAATAAAACTTAGTTTCAGTTCATGCAGTTAATGCAAAAATTGTGACCTCAATATAATAGAAGCTAAGACACGTTTATGGCAAAAAGCAAAATATCTTTTGACAAATAATCCAAGTTGCTGCTTTTAAGTTTTTCTTTGTTGATCTCTCATGGCTGATCAAAGTTCATTGAGTTTAATCTTTTATGTATGCGTCATGATACATCATTTCACATTCCTTTCATTATCAATTAATATCAAATTCGTACATACATTGTTGTTAAAAATGAAATTTATTATTTGTTTTAATTTTTTTTTTCGTAAAGATGGAAAGGAAACACAATATTTTTGTAAATAAAAAACGAGAGATAATTATCCAAAAGCACAACTCAGCTTTCACTGCACGAGGTATGTACTTCAGTTTATGGAAAATAAACTGCATGTTACCGTTAAAGCGATTTTTATTCATTGTTTTTGTTTTTTTTTTTGAAATTTATATTTCATAAAAAAAAAATCGTGATTACAGAATCCTTGGCATTGATGTCTGTCTCTCTCTTTCTCTTTCATTTTTCAAAAAAAAAGCAGAACGATTTTGATGAGTTTTAATGAAAAAGAAAAGTGAAGTCTTTATTTCAGCTTAAAAAAAATCATGATTTTGTCTTCTCAACGCGCCATTAACGTATCATGTTTCATTCATGCATCGTGTTGCATGCTTTTTTTTTCTCTCTCTCTCTTTCACGTGCGTTTTCCTTCCGTTAAAATGTTAATTTTGATTTCTAACAGCAACAACAAACAATCAAAATAATCGTGAAGAGAGTAACTTAATGAAGGTATAATAATCACCAGACAAAAACGCACATGTGTGCATCTCCACATATTTGTGTCGATTTGGGTGAAATCTTTTATTGTTCGACTAATAATGATGATGATGATGAATGGATGGATATGTGACTAAGGAATGTAAACATTGTGCAGGTGTGTGATGTGCAATAATGTATAAAGAGACGCAGTCCGTGACGAAACAAAAAAAAAATTGAGTGTTCAAGTTGATGGATGAAAAAATTTTTTGAAAAGGCAGGAACATTGAGTTTTTAGGTGTTTTACGAGTAGGAGTCATTTTTAGGATCGTAATTATTCAAAAATTGATTGAGATGTTTTTTGAATGCAAATTTTAATTTAAAACGCCTTAGAAAATTTTTACATTTAAAAATATTGTTTTGAGAAAAAAATGCATTTTAGCTCATTAAAAATATTTTTTTTTTTAATAAAAAATCCAAAAATTAGATTTTTTATCAGAATTAAAAATACAGAAAATTAAATTTTTATTTCTTTATTTTTAACCTCAAAATAAAAGAAAATTTAGGAAAATTAGAATAAAATTAATATAAATTTTAAAACATATTTTTTTTTAATTTAATTTAATTATAAAATTTTTTTTTCGTTCTTTTAAATAATGCAAGTTAATTAAATATTTTAAAACAAATTTTAGACCTTGTGTTGTTTTTTTTTTTTTTAATTTTTTTTAAGAAAAAAAAATCAATAATTTTTTTTAATAGGTATATTTTAAAACTTGAATTTTTTTATTTTTAAATGTGTTTTTTTAACGTTTTGTGTAAATTTTACTTAAAATCTTTTAATCAAAAATATTTTTATAAATTTTTTAATCTAATTTTTGTGTGAATTTGTCTCTAAAAACCAACAAAATTTTAATTAAATTATTTTTAATTTTTTTTTTTTTTCTTAAAAATTTTTTTAAATTTTTTTTTATTACTTTATTTTTGGAAAATGTGATTCTTTTTGAAATTGCTTATTATTTTTTTTCTCAAAAATTCTTCACTTTTCATTATTTTTTTCGTACCACTCCAAACATTCCTACCTAGTATTAACGAAAAAAAAATCCTATGCAATTCAATACTTTTTTTTTCATTTATTCACTTATTTCAGGTAGACATTTGACTTACACCATGTTCGAATTACATTTAAAAAAAACATCGTAAAACCGACATTCCATTGCAGAAAAAAAACTTTGCCAAATAACTTTATATCTGATCATTTATGGCTTTATGATCAAAATAATTTCACATTTTTTATTTATTCGTGAAAGAAAAAAAAAATTACCGACATTAAAAATAATAAAAGTATAACACCAAAAAAAAATCATATTTGTACATATTAACAATCACAAAAATAATTATCATTCGAGAGAAATCCACTTGCTAGAAAAGAAATCTATGCCGAAATTGAATTTATTTATTTTTTTACGCGTTGTACGACAAAGTGGAGGAGTATGTAGTGGACAGACACCAAGAAGAAGAAAAGAAAAGAAGAAGTATGCGGATGATAAAAAAAATATTTCAACGAAACGAGTTGAAGATACATTTATACGGAGGGTGAGTGTACCTTTTGTAATGAATGAATGAACGGTTCTTTAAATTCCTCCGTTTGTTTTGCGTTTGACTTGTTGTTTGTTGTTTGTTATTTTCGCAAATAATTATTTTTTTTCTTTAGATTTTTTTTTCGATGATGAATCAATTTTTTCAATAATTTTCTTGTGGTACTTTCACTTGCTTCGCTTGCACTTTATGCTTCATAAATTTTTATATTCAATAAATTTCGTTTTGTTTTGCTTGTAATTTCTTGTTATATCGCTTAAATTGCTATTTTTTTATGATTTATCGTATTTTTCAGCCTTGTGTCTCAACTTGAGTGATCATTCATGTTATTTTTTTTATCAATATTGTTGTAAATTTGATTGAGAACATGTCACGTCATCTTTCGAATTTTTTTTTATTCCATAGATATAAATTTTTCTCTTCATCAAAATGGCTTCGAGTGTCTTTCTACATGCGTTGCACGACACAGATCTCTATATACCCACACAAAAACCGCTTACTACGAACGAGGCACTAACGGAAAACATGACCGACACGAACGAGATTCAAACTCAAACTGTCTCGAGAAAGAAACTTTTGTGCTGAGCACCGCTTGAATTTCTTTCTGTTGTGTCGTAGCTTAAGCTGTGTGAGTGCCTTAAACCGGTTTTTTGTGGTGTCTGAATGAATTAAACCCATTTTTGTTTGTTTCATTTTCTGGTGAATTCGCGCAGGTAGATACGTGTGACCGACTACCTGTTGCTTTG